>NW_027467921.1:0-37847 GCF_004210375.1 Tachypleus tridentatus
TGTGCTGTTACTGATGGTAGGGCAGGATTTTCAAAGTGTGTGCTGTTACTAGTGGTAGGGCAAAATAGGAGTTTATCAAAGGAGTGTGCTGATTACTAGTGGTAGAGCAAATAGGATTTTATCAAAGGTGTGCTGTTACTAGTGGTAGAACAAATAAGGTTTTATCAAAGAGGTGCTGTTTACTAGTGGTAGAGCAAAAGGATTTTATCAAAAGGAGTGTGTTGTTACTAGTGGTGAGGCAAATAGGATTTTATCAAAGGAGTGTGCTTTTACTAGTGGTAGGGAAGATAGAATTTTATCAAAGGTGTGCTGTTACTAGTGGTAGGGCAAATAGATTTTATCAAAGGTGTGTTGTTGTTACTGTGAGTAGAGCAAAAGAAGATTTTATCAAAGGTGTGCTGTTACTAGTGGTGAGGTAAATAGGAGTTTATCAAAGGAGTGTGCTGTTACTGGTGGTAGGGCAAAAAGGATTTTATCAAAGGAGTGTGCTGTTATTTACTGAGTGGTAGGGCAAATAGGATTTTATCAAAGAAGTGTGCTGTTACTAGTGGTAGAGCAAAAGATTTTATCAAAAGTGTGTGTTGTTACTAGTGGTAGGCAAATAGTTTTATCAAAGGTGTGTTGTTACTAGTGGTAGGGCAAATAGAGTTTATCAAAGGTGTGTGTTGTTACTAATGGTAGGGCAAATAGGATTTTATCAAAGGAGTGTGTTGTTATTACTGTGGTAGGCAAATAAGATTTTATCAAAGGTGTGTGTTGTTACTAGTGGTAGGGCAAATAGGGTTTATCAAAGGAGTGTGTTGTTACTAGTGGTAGGGCAAAATAGGATTTTATCAAAGGAGTGTGTTTTTTACTTGTGGTGGGGGCAAATAGGATTTTATCAAAAAGTGTGCTGTTACTGGTGGTGGGCAAATAAGAATTTTATCAAAGAGTGTGCTGTTACTTGTGGGTAGGGCAAATAGAATTTTATCAAAGAGGTGTGTTGTTACTAGTGGTAGGGCAAATAGGAGTTTATCAAAGGAGTGTGCTGTTACTGGTGGTAGGAGCAAATAGGAGTTTATCAAAGGAGTGTGTGCTGTTACTGTGTGGTAGAGCAAATAGGAGTTTATCAAAGGAGTGTGCTGTTACTAGTGGTAGGGCAAAAAGGATTTTATCAAAGGAGTGTGCTGTTACTAGTGGTAGGGCAAATAGGATTTTATCAAAGAGTGTGCTGTTGTGGTAGAGGAAAAGGATTTTATCAAAGGGAGTGTTGTTAGTAGTTGGTAGGGCAAATAGGATTTTATCAAAGAGGTGTGCTGTTACTAGTGGTAGGGCAAATAAATTTTATCAAAGAGTGTGCTTTTTACTAGTGGTAGGGCAAATATGATTTTATCAAAGGAGTGTGCTTTACTAGTGGTAGGGCAAATAAGATTTTATCAAAAGTGTGCTGTTGCTTGTGGTAGAGCAAAAAGTTTTATCAAAGAGTGTGTTGTTACTAGTGGTAGGGCAAATAGAATTTTATCAAAGGGGTGTGCTTTACTAGTGGTAGGGCAAATAAGATTTTATCAAAGAGTGTGCTGTTACTTGTGGTAGGGCAAAAGGAGTTTATCAAAGGAGTGTGTTGTTGTTACTAGTGGTGAGGGCAAATAGGAGTTTATCAAAGGAGTGTGCTGTTACTTGTGTGAAGGGCAAATAGGAGTTTATCAAAGGAGTGTGCTGTTACTAGTGGTAGGGCAAAGGATTTTATCAAAGAGAGTGCTGTTACTAGTGGTAGGGCAAATAGCATTTTATCAAAGGTGTGCTGTTACTAGTGGTAGGGCAAATATAATTTTATCAAAGGGTGTGCTGTTACTAGTGGTAGGGCAAATAGGATTTTATCAAAAGTGTGTGCTACTACTGGTAGGGCAAATAAGATTTTATCAAAGGAGTGTGTACTTGTTGTGTAGAGCAAATAGGATTTTTATCAAAGAGTGTGTTGTTACTAGTGGTAGGGCAAATAGAGATTTTATCAAAGGAGTGTGCTGTTACTAGTGGTAGGGCAAATAGGATTTTATCAAGAGGTGTGTATTTGTTACTTGTGGTAGAGCAAATAGGATTTTATCAAAGGAGTGTTATTACTACTGGTAGAGCAAATAGGATTTTATCAAAGGAGTGTGCTGTTACTAGTGGTAGGGCAAATAGGAGTTTATCAAAGGAGTGTGTGCTGTTACTGGTGGTAGAGCAAATAGAGTTTATCAAAGGAGTGTGCTGTTGTTACTAGTGGTAGGGCAAATAGGATTTTATCAAAAGAGTGTGTGCTGTTACTTGTGGTAGGGCAAATAAATTTTATCAAAGAGATGTGCTGTTACTAGTGGTAGAGCAAATAGGTTTTATCAAAGAGTGTGTTGTTGTTACTAGTGGTAGGGCAAATAGAATTTTATCAAAGGAGTGTGCTGTTACTTTAGTGGTAGGGAAATAGGGTTTATCAAGGTGTGCTGTTACTAGTGGTAGGGCAAATAGGGTTTATCAAAAGTGTGCTGTTACTTGTGGTAGGGCAAATAGGATTTTATCAAAGGGTGTGTGTTGTTATTGGTGAATGGGGCAAATAGGATTTTATCAAAGGGTGCTGTTATTTAGTGGTAGGGCAAATAGGATTTTATCAAAAGTGTGCTGCTGTTACTAGTGGTAGAGCAAAAAGGATTTTATCAAAAGGGTGTATGTTACTAGTGGTGAGAACAAATAGGTTTTTATCAAAGAGGTGTGTTGTTACTAGTGGTAGGGCAAATAGAATTTTATCAAGGTGTGCTGTTACTAGTGGTAGGGCAAAATGGTTTTATCAAAGGGTGTGCTTTACTAAGTGGTAGACAAATAGGATTTTATCAAAGAAGTGTGCTGTTACTAGTGGTAGGGCAAATAGGAGTTTATCAAAAGGGTGCTGTTACTGGTGGTAGGGCAAAAGGATTTTTATCAAAGGAGTGTGCTGTTACTAGTGGGCAAATAGAGATTTATCAAAGAGTGTGCTTTACTAGTGGTAGGGCAAAGGATTTTATCAAAGAAGTGTGCTGTTACTTGTGGTGGGCAAATTTTATCAAAGAGGTGTGTTGTTACTAGTGGTAGGGCAAATAGATTTTATCAAAGGAGTGTGTTACTAGTGGTAGAAAAGGATTTTATCAAAGGAGTGTGCTGTTATTACTGTGGTAGGGCAAAAGGATTTTATCAAAGGAGTTGTTTTGACTAGGTGGTAGGGCAAATAGGGTTTTATCAAAGAGGTGTGTTGTTACTAGTGGTAGGGCAAATAGGATTTTATCAAAGGAGTGTACATTTACTAGTGGTAGGGCAAATAGGATTTTATCAAAGAAGTGTGTGCTGTTACTAGTGGTAGGGCAAAATAGGATTTTATCAAAGAAATGTGTTTATTTTGGTAGGTAGAGCAAATAAGATTTTATCAAAGGGTGTGTTGTTACTTAGTGGTAGGGCAAATAGGATTTTATCAAAAGAGTGTGCTGTTACTAGTGGTAGGGCAAATAAATTTTATCAAAGGAGTGTGCTGTTACTAGTGGTAGGGCAAATAAATTTTATCAAAGGAGTGTGCTGTTACTAGTGGTAGGCAAATAGGATTTTATCAAAGGAGTGTGCTGTTACTAGTGGTAGGGCAAATAGGAGTTTATCAAAGGAGTGTGCTTTATTACTGGTGGTAGGGCAAAAAGGATTTTATCAAAGGGTGTGCTGTTACTAGTGGTAGGGCAAATAGGATTTTATCAAAAGGAGTGTGCTGCTACTTGTGGTAGGGCAAAAGGATTTTATCAAAGGTGTTGTTGTTACTAGTGGTGAGGCAAACAGGATTTTATCAAAGTGTGTTGTTACTAGTGGTAGGGCAAATAAGATTTATCAAAGAGTGTGCTGTTACTAGTGGTAGGGCAAATAGGATTATCAAAGGTGTGTGTTACTAGTGGTAGGGCAAATAGAATTTATCAAAGAAGTGTGCTGTTACTTGTGGTAGAGCAAGGATTTTATCAAAGGGTGCTGTTACTAGTGGTGGGGTTTTATCAAAGGGTGTTTTACTAGTGGTAGGGCAAATAGGATTTTATCAAAAAGTGTGTGTTATTACTAGTGGTGGGCAAATAGGATTTTAGCAAAGGAGTGTGTTGTTACTGTGGTAGGGCAAATAGGATTTATCAAAAGGTGTGTGTTACTAGTGGTAGGGCAAATAGGATTTTATCAAAGGAGTGTGTTACTAGTGGTAGGTAGGGCAAATAGGAGTTTATCAAAGGAGTGTGCTGTGTTACTAGTGGTAGGGCAAATAGGAGTTTTATCAAAGTGTGCTGTTACTGGTGGTAGGGCAAAAGGATTTTATCAAAGAGTGTGCTGTTACTAGTGGGCAGAAATAAGGATTTTATCAAAAGAGTGTGCTGTTACTAGTGGTAGAGCAAAAGGATTTTATCAAAGAGATGTGTTACTAGTGGTAGGGCAAATAGGATTTTATCAAAGGAGTGTGTTGTTACTAGTGGTGGAGGGCAAATAGGATTTTATCAAGAGTGTGTTGTTACTAGTGGTAGGGCAAATAGACTTTTATCAAAGGAGTGTGTTGCTGTTACTAGGTGGTAGGATAAATAGGAGTTTATCAAAGAGTGTGTTTATTACTGGTGGTAGGGCAAATAGGATTTTATCAAAGGAGTGTGCTGTTACTAGTGGTAAGGCAAATAGATTTTATCAAAAGAGTGTGCTGTTACTTGTGGTAGGAGCAAAAAGGATTTTATCAAAGAGTGTGTTGTTACTAGTGGTGAGGCAAATAGGATTTTATCAAAAGGAGTGTGCTTTACTAGTGGTAGGGCAAATAGGATTTTATCAAAGAGTGTGCTTTTACTTGTGGTAGAGCAAAAAGTTTTATCAAAGAGTGTGTTGTTGTTACTAGTGGTAGGGCAAATAGGAGTTTATCAAAGAGTGTGCTGTTACAGTGGTGGGCAAATAGGATTTCAAAGGAGTGTGCTGTTACTAGTGGTAGGGCAAAAGGATTTTATCAAAGTGTGTGTTATTACTAGTGGTAGGGCAAATAGGATTTTATCAAAGAGTGTGCTGTTACTAGTGGTAGAACAAAGGATTTTATCAAAGGGTGTGTTGTTACTAGTGGTAGGACAAATAGGATTTTATCAAAGGAGTGTCTGTTATTACTAGTGGTAGAGCAAATAGGATTTTATCAAAGGAGTGTGCTGTTGTTTACTAGTGAAAGGTGGGGGCAAATAAATTTTATCAAAGGAGTAATGTGCTTACTATGGTGGTAGAACAAATAAGGTTTTATCAAAGAGAGTGTGCTGTTACTTGTGGGTAGGAGCTTTAAGGATTTTATCAAAGGGGTGTGCTGTTACTAGTGGTAGGGAGTAAATAGGATTTTATCAAGAGGAGGGAATGTGCTTTTGTTGTTGTTACTGGTGTAGTGGGGCAAATAGGATTTTATCAAAGGGTGTGGTTATTGTGTTGTTGTTACTAGTGAGTGAGGGCAAATGAGATTTTTATCAAAAGAAGTGTGCTGTTACTAGTGGTAGGGCAAATAGAATTTTATCAAAAGGGTGTGTTGTTACTAGTGGTGAGGCAAAAAGGATTTTATCAAAGGAGTGTGCTTTACTACTAGTGGTAGGGCAAATAGGATTTTTTCAAAGTGTGTTACTTGTGGTAGAGCAAATAGTTTTATCAAAAGGTGTGTTACTAGTGGTGGTAGGGCAAATAGGATTTTATCAAAGGAGTGTGCTTTACTAGTGGTAGGGCAAACAGATTTTATCAAGATGAGTGTACTTGTTACAAATAGTAGGGCAAATAGGTTTATCAAAGGTGTGCTGTTGTTACTAGTGGTGGGACAAATAGGATTTTATCAAAGGAGTGTGCTTGTTACTAGTGGTAGTAGGCAAATAGGATTTTATCAAAGGGTGTGTGTTGTTACTAGTGGTGGGGCAAATATATTTTATCAAGGTGTGTTGTTTACTTGGTGGGCAAATAGGATTATCAAATAGTGCTTGTTGTAGGGCAGAATAAGGATTTTATCAAAGAAGTGTGCTGTTACTTGTGGTAGAGCAAAAAGGATTTATCAAAAGAGGTGTGTTGTTACCAGTGGTAGGGCAGATGGAGGGGCCAATCAAAGGGTGTGCTTTACTAGTGGTAGAACAAATAGGATTTTATCAAAAGTGTGTGCTGTTACTAGTGGTAGGGCAAATAGCATTTTATCAAAGGAGACATGCTGTTGTTACTAGTGGTAGGGCAAATGGGTTTATCAAGAGTGTGCTGTTACTGGTGGTAGGGCAAATAGGTTTATCAAAGTGTGCTTTTACTGGTGGTGGCAAAAATAAGATTTTATCAAAGGAGTGTGCTGTTACTTGTAGGTAGAGCAAAAGAGTTTTTATCAAAGGAGTGTGTTGTTACTAGTTGTAGGGCAAATAGGATTTTATCAAAAGAAGTGTTGTGTTACTACTTGTGGTAAAGAGCAAATAGGATTTTATCAAAGGGTGTGCTGTTACTGGTGGTAGGGCAAATAAGATTTTATCAAGGAGGTGTGCTGTTACTGGTAGGGCAAATAGGGTTTATCAAAGGAGTTGTTACTATTACTGGTGGGAACAAGGATTTTATCAAAAGAGTTGTTATGTTACTAGTGGTAGGGAAATAAAGGATTTTATTACAGAAAGAGGTGTGCTGTTACTTGTGGTGGAGCAAAAGGATTTTATCAAAGGAGTGTGTTGTTACTAGTGGGGTAGGGCAAATAGGATTTTATCAAGTGTTGTTACTAGTGGAGGGCAAATGAATTTTATCAAAGAGTGTGCTTACTAGTGGTAGGGCAAATAGGATTTTATCAAAAGAGTGTGCTGTTACACTAATGGTAGGGCAAATAAGATTTTATCAAAGAAGTGTGCTGTTACTAGTGGTAGAGCAAAAGGATTTATCAAAAGAGTGTGCTGTTACTAGAGGTAGGGCAAATAGGAGTTTATCAAAGGAATGTGCTGTTACTGAGTGGTAGGGCAAATAGGATTTTATCAAGGAGTGCTGTTTACTAGTGGTAGGGCAAATAGAGTTTTATCAAAGGAGTGTTGTTACTTGTGAGTAGGGCAAATAGAATTTTATCAAAGGGTGTGCTGTTACTAGTGGTAGGGGCAAATAAAATTTATCAAAAGAGTGTGTTGTTACTTGTGGTAGGGCAAATAAATTTTATCAAAGAGTGTGAGTTACTAATGGTGGAGCAAATAGACTTTTATCAAAGGTGTGTTGTTACTAGTGGTAGAGCAAATAGGAGTTTATCAAAGGTGTGCTGTTACTGGTGGTGGGAACAAATAGGAGTTTATCAAAGGTGTGCTGTTACTAGTGGTAGGGCAA
Organism: Tachypleus tridentatus; assembly: GCF_004210375.1. Classification (NCBI taxonomy): domain Eukaryota; kingdom Metazoa; phylum Arthropoda; class Merostomata; order Xiphosura; family Limulidae; genus Tachypleus; species Tachypleus tridentatus. The sequence goes on from NW_027467921.1 coordinate 7,309, forward strand.
ATAGGAGTTTATCAAAGGAGTGTGCTTATTACTGGTGGTAGGGCAAATAGGAGTTTATCAAGGAGTGTGCTGTTACAGTGTGGTAGGGCAAATAGGATTTTATCAAAGGAGTGTGCTGCTGTTACTGGTGGTAGGGCAAATAGGATTTTTATCAAAGAGGTGTGCTTTTACTAGTGGTAGGGCAAATAAGATTTTATCAAAGAGGTGTGCTGTTACTTGTGGTAGGAAAAAGGATTTTATCAAAGGGAGTGTGTTTACTAGTGGTAGGGCAAATAGGATTTTATCAAAGGGTGTGTGTTGTTACTAGTGGTAGGGCAAATAAGATTTTATCAAAAGAAGTGTGCTGTTACTAGTGGTAAGAACAGGAATGGGAATTTTATCAAAGGAGTGTGTGCTTTTACTAAGGTGGTGGGGCAAATAGGATTTTATCAAAGAGATGTGCTGTTACTTGTGGTAGAGCAAAAAGGTTTTATCAAAGGAGTGTGTTGTTACTAGTTGGTAGGAGCAAAATAGAGATTTTATCAAAGAGGTGGTGCTGTGCTTTACTGAGTGGTAGGGCAAATAAGATTTTATCAAAGAGAGTGTGCTGTTACTTAGGGTAGAGAAACAGGATTTTATCAAGAGGGTGTGTTGTTGTTACTAGTGGTGAGGCAAATAGGATTTTATCAAAGGAGTGTGCTTTTACTAGTGGTAGGGGGGCAAATAGGATTTTATCAAAGAGTGTGTTGTTACTAGTGGTAGGGCAAATAGATTTTATCAAGGGTGTGTTGTTACTGTTGGTAGGACAAATAGGATTTTATCAAAAGGTGTGTAGTTACTAGTGAGTGGGGGCAAATAGGAGTTTATCAAAGGGAGTGTGCTGTTACTAGTGGTAGGGCAAATAGGATTTTATCAAAGGAGTGTGTTGTTACTTGTGGTAGGGCAAATAGGATTTATCAACAAAGTGTGTGCTGTTACTAGTGGTAGAGAGCAAATAGGATTTTTTATCAAAGAGTGTGCTGTTACTAGTGGTAGGGCAAATAGGATTTTATCAAAGGGAAGTGTGTTGTTACTAGTGGTAGAACCAAATAGGATTTTATCAAAGTGTAGTGTGCTGTTACTAGTGGTAGGGGCAAATAGGAGTTTATCAAAGGAGTGTGCTGTTACTAATTGGTGGTAGGGCAAATAGGAGTTTATCAAAGGGGTGTGCTGTTACTAGTGGTAGGGCAAATAGGAGTTTATCAAAGGAGTGTGCTGTTACTGAGTGGTAGGGCAAATAGGATTTTATCAAAAGGAGTGTGCTGTTACTTGTGGTAGGGCAAAAAGGATTTTATCAAAGGAGTGTGTTGTTACTAGTGGTAGGGCAAAGGATTTTATCAAAGAGGTGTGCTGTTACTAGTGAGGTAGAGCAAAATAGAATTTATCAAAGGAGTGTGCTGTTACTAGTGGTAGGGCAAATAAGAATTTTATCAAAGGTGTGCTTTAGTGGTAGGGCAAATAGTTTTATCAAAGAGTGTGCTGTTACTTGTGGTAGAGCAAAAAGGATTTTATCAAAAGTGTGTGTTGTTACTAGTTGTGTAGGGCAAATAGAATTTTATCAAAGGAGTGTGCTTTACTAGTGGTAGGGCAAATAAGATTTTATCAAAAAGAAGTGTGCTGTTACTTGTGGTAGAGCAAAAGGATTTTATCAAAGGAGTGTGTTGTTACTATTGGTAGGGCAAATAGGAGTTTATCAAAGGAGTGTGCTTTACTTGTGGTAGAGGGAGCAAATAAGATTTTATCAAAGAAGTGTGCTGTTACTGGTGGTAGAGCAAATAGGATTTTATCAAAGGAGTGTGTTGTTACTAGTGGTAGGGCAAATAGGATTTTATCAAAGGGTGTGTGCTGTTACTAGTGGTAGAGCAAATAGACTTTTATCAAAGGAGTGTGTTGTTACTAGTGGTGAGGGCAAATAGGATTTTATCAAAGAGGTGTTGTGCTTTTAGTGGTAGGGCAAATAGGATTTTATCAAAAGTGTGTGTTGTTACTTGTGGTAGTGCAAAATAACATTTTTATCAAAGGAGTGTGTTGTTACTAGTTGTGTGGACAAATAGGATTTTATCAAAGGCGTGTGTTGTTACTAGTGGTAGGGCAAATAGGATTTTATCAAAGTGTGTTTGTTACTAGTGGTGGGCAAATAGATTTTATCAAGAGTGTGTTGTTACTAGTGGTAGGGCAAATAGGATTTATCAAAGGAGTGTGTTGTTACTGGTGGTAGACAAATAGGAGTTTATCAAAGGAGTGTGCTGTTACTAGTAGTGAGGGCAAATAGGATTTTATCAAAGAGGTGTGCTGTTACTGATGGTAGGGCAAAAGGAGTTTATCAAAGGAGTGTGCTTTTACTAGTGGTAGGGCAAATAGGATTTTATCAAAGAGGTGTGCTGTTACTAGTGGTAGGGCAAATAAGGATTTTATCAAGGGGTGTGCTTTTACTAGTGGTAGGGCAAATAGATTTTATCAAAGAAGTGTGCTGTTACTTGTGAGGGAAAAGGATTTTTATCAAAAGTGTGTTGTTTAGTTTGTAGGGCAAATAGAATTTTATCAAAGGAGTGTGCTGTTACTAGTGGTAGGGCAAATAAGATTTTATCAAAGAAGTGTGTGCTGTTACTTGTGGTAGAGCAAAAGGTTTTATCAAAGGAGTGTGTTGTTACTAGTGGTAGGGCAAATAGGAGTTTATCAAAGAGTGTGCTGTTACTTGTGGTAGAGCAAAAGGTTTTATCAAAGGAGTGTGCTGTTACTGGTGGTAGGGCAAAAGGATTTTATCAAAGGAGTGTGCTGTTGTTACTAGTGGTAGGGCAAATAGGATTTTATCAAAGAAGTGTGCTGTTACTTGTGGTAGAGCAAAAGGATTTTATCAAGAAGTGTGTTGTTACTAGTGGTGAGGCAAATAGGATTTTATCAAAGGGTGTGTTGTTACTAGTGGTAGGGCAAATAGGATTTTATCAAAGTGTGGTGTTACTAATGGTGGTGCAAATAACATTTATCAAAGTGTGTACTGTTGGTGGGACAAATAGGATTTTATCAAAGTGTGTGTAGTTACTAGTGGTAGGGCAAATAGGAGTTTATCAAAGGAGTGTGCTGTTACTAGTGGTAGGGCAAATAGGATTTTATCAAAGGAAGTGTGCTGTTACTTGTGGTAGGGCAAAAAGGATTTTATCAAAGAAGTGTGCTGTTACTAGTGGTAGGGCAAATAGAATTTATCAAAAAGAATGTGCTGTTACTTGTGGTAGGGCAAATAGGATTTTTATCAAAGAGGTGTGTTGTTACTAGTGGGACAAATAGGATTTTATCAAAGGTGTGTGCTTTACTAGTGGTAGGGCAAATAGGAGTTTATCAAAGATGTGCTGTTACTGGTGGTAGGGCAAATAGGATTTTATCAAAGGAGGTGTGTGTATTGAGGTAGGGCAAATTTTTATCAAAAGTGTGCTACTAGTGGTGAGGGCAAATAGGATTTTATCAAAAGGTGTGCTGTTACTAGTGGTAGAGGCAAAAAGTGTTATCAAAGGAGTGTGTTGTTACTGTGGTAGGGCAAATAGCATTTTATCAAAGGGTGTGTTTTTACTAGTGGTAGGGCAAATGGAATTTTATCAAAGGAGTGTGCTGTTTACTAGTGGTAGGGCAAATAGGATTTTATCAAAAGGTGTGCTGTTACTAGTGGTAGGGCAAATAAATTTTATCAAAGTGTGTGCACTTACTTGTGGTAGAGCAAAAAGGATTTTATCAAAGGGTGTGTGTTGTTACTAGTGGTAGGGCAAATAAAGGATTTTATCAAAGGGAGTGTGCTTTTACTAGTGGTAGGGCAAATAAGATTTTATCAAAGAAGTGTGCTGTTACTTAATGGTGGAGCAAAAGGATTTTATCAAAGAAGTGTGTTGTTACTAGTGGTGAGGGCAAATAGGATTTTATCAATCAGGTGTGCTTTTACTAGTGGTAGGGCAAAATAAGATTTTTATCAAAGAAGTGTGCTGTTACTTGTGGTAGAGCAAAAGGATTTTATCAAAGGAGTGTGTTGTTACTAGTGGTGAGGCAAATAGGATTTTATCAAAGGAGTGTGCTTTACTAGTGGTAGGGCAAATAGATTTTATCAAAGGAGTGTGCTGATGTTACTTGTGGTAGAGCAAAGAGGATTTTATCAAAGGAGTGTGTTGTTACTAGTGGTAGGGCAAAATATAATTTTATCAAAGAGTGTGCTTTACTAGTGGTAGGGCAAATAGAATTTTATCAAAGGGAGTGTGTTGTTACTAGTAGTAGGTAGAACAAACAGCACTATCAAAGGAGTGTGCTGTTATTACCAGTGGTAGGAGCAAACAAGAGTTTATCAAAAGGAGTGCGTTGTTACCGGTGGTAGGGCAAGCCGAGTTTATCAAAGAGGTGCGCCGTTACTGGTGGAAGCAAAAAAGGATTACATCAAAGGATGCGTGTTGTTACTAGTGGTAGGGCAAATAGGATTCTATCAAAGATAGTGCTGTTACTTGTGGTAGGGCAAATAGGATTACATCAAAGAAGTGCGCTGCCATTTGGTAGTAGAGCAAAAACGATTTTATCAAGAAGTGTGCTGTTTACCTAGTGGTGAGGCAAACAGGATCTTTATCAAAGGATGCGTTGTTACTTATCATAGGGCAAAGAGACCTTTATCAAAATAGGTGAGTTGTTGTTCACTAGTGGTAGGGCAAAAGAGCATTCTTTATCAAAGGAGTGCGCTGTTACTAGTGGTAGGGCAAAATAGGAGTTTATCAGCTGATGCGCTGCCACTAGTGGTAGGGCAAATAGGAGCTCATCAAGGAGTATGCCGTTATTAGTGGTGAGTAGCAAATAGGAGTTTATCAAAGCCGTGCGCTGTTACTGGCGGTAGGGCAAAAGGATCTTTAATCAACGGAGTGCGTTGTTACCAGTGGTAGGGCAAACAGGATCTTTATCAAAGATAGCGCCGTTACCTGCAGGTAGGGCAAAATAGGAGTTTGATCAAAGGTGAGTGCTGTCACTGGTGGTAGGGCAAACAGGAGTTTGATCAAAATGAGGTGCGCTGTCATCAGTGGCAGGGCAAACAGGAGTTTATCAAATGAGTGCGCTATTACCGGGTAGGGCAAAATGCCGATTTAATCAAGGAGTGCGCTGTTACTAGTGGCAGGGAAAACAAGATTTTGATCAAAGAGTGTGCCGTTACCTAGTGGTAGAGCAAAATGCCGATCTTTATCAAAATGAGTATATCATTACCAGTGGTAGGGCAAACAGCATCTTTATCAAAGAGGTGTGCTGTCACTAGTGGTAAAGCAGATATAGAATTTCATCAGCCGAGTGCGCTTCACTAGTGGTAGGGCAGATAGAATTTTATCAAAGGAGTGCGCTGTTACTTGTTGTGCAGCAGAGCAAAAGGATTTTATCAAAGGAGTGCGCCGTTACTAGTGGTAGGGCAAACAGGATTTTATCAAAGAGGCGCTGTTACTGGTGGTGGGGCAAAATAGGATTCTAACAAAGGGGAGTGCTGTTACTAGTGGTAGGGCAAATAGGATTTTGATCAAAGAAGTGTGCTGTTTACTCAGTGGTAGAGCAAACAAGGATTTTATCAAAAGTGTGCTTTGTTACCACTGGTGAGGCAAATAGGATTTTATCAAAGAGTGTGTGTTACTACTGGTGGTGAAGCAAACAGGATCTTTAATCAAAGAGGTGTGCTGTTACCAATGGTACGGCAAACAGATCCTTTATCAAAGGAGTGTGTTGTTGTTACCAGTGGTAGGGCAAATAGGAGTTTATCAAGGAGCCGGCGCTGTCACTGGTGGTAGGGCAAATAGGAGCTTTATCATGCGCACCGTTACTAGTGGTAGCTAGAGCCGATCAAATGAGTGCTAGGGCACGATGGTGAAGCTGCGCGATCTTTAATCAAGCCGAGTGTGCCGTCAGTGCAAAAGGATCTTAAAAGGAGATGTCGTTACCCCGTGCAGAAAACAGCATCTATCCGAGTGCGTTGTCACCAGTGGTAGGGCAAGATAGGATCTTTATCAAAGGTGTGTGCTCACTAGTGGTAGGGCAGATAGGATTTTATCGAGCGAGTGCGCTGTTACTAGTGGTAGGGCAAATAGATTTTATCAAACAGAGTGTGCTGTTACTAGTGGTAGGGCAAATAGGATTTTATCAAAGGAGTGTGCTTTACTAGTGGTAGGGCAAATAGAATTTTATCAAAGAGTGTGCTTCTACTTGTGGTAGAGCAAATAGGATATTATCAAAGGTGTGTACTTACTAGAGGTAGAGCAAATAGGAATTTTATCAAAGGAGTGTGTTGTTACTAGTGGTAGGGCAAATAGATTTTATCAAAGAGTGTGCTGTTACTTGTGGTAGAGCAAAAGGATTTTATCAAAGGAGTGTGTTGTTACTAGTGGTAGGGCAAATAGGAGTTTATCAAAGAGTGTGCTGTTACTCTGTGGTAGAGGCAAAAGCATTTTATCAAATGAGTGTGTTTGTTACTAGTGGTAGGGCAAATAGGAGTTTATCAAAGAGTGTGTGCTGTTACTAGTGGTAGGGCAAATAGGAGTTTATCAAAGGGTGTGCTGTTACTGGTGGTAAAGCAAAAGGATTTTATCAAAGGAGTGTGCTGTTACTAGTGGTAGGGCAAACAGGATTTTATCAACGATGTGTGCTGTTACTTGTGGTAGAGCAAAAGGATTTTATCAAAAGAAGTGTGTTGTTACTCAGTGGTGAGGCAAATAGGATTTTATCAAAGAGTGTGTTGTTACTAGTGGTAGGGCAAATAGGATTTTATCAAGGAGTGTGCTGTTACCAATGGTAGGGCAGATAGAATTTTATCAAAGGAGTGTGCTTTACTAGTGATAGGGCAACAAGATTTTATCAAAAAGTGTGTTGTTACTAGTGGTGAGGCAAATAGGATTTTATCAAAGGAGTGTGTGTTGTTACTAGTGGTAGGGCAACAGGATCTTTATCAAAGAGTGTGTTGTTACTAATGGTACGGCAAATAGACCTTTATCAAAGGAGTGTGTTGTTACTAGTGGTAGGGCAAATAGGATTTTATCAAAGGAGTGTGCTGTTACTGGTGGTAGGGCAAATAGGAGTTTATCAAAAAGAGTGTGCTGTTACTAGTGGTAGCGCAAATAGGAGTTTATCAAAGGAGTGTGCTGTTACTGATGGTAGGGCAAAAAGGATTTTATCAAAGGAGTGTGCTGTTACTAGTGGTAGGGCAAACAGGATTTTATCAAAGAACGTGCTGTTACTTGTGGTAGAGCAAAAGGATTTTATCAAAGGAGTGTTGTTACTAGTGGTAGGGCAAATAGCATCTTTATCAAAGGAGAGTGCTGCTGTTACCAGTGGTAGGGCAGATAGATTTTATCAAAGGAGTGTGCTTTACCAGTGGTAGGGCAGATAGATTTTATCAAAGCGATTGTGCTTTTACTAGTGGTAGGGCAAACAAGATTTTATCAAAGAAGTGTGCTGTTACTTGTGGTAGAGCAAAAGGATTTTATCAAAGAGTGTGTTGTTGTTACTAGTGGTAGGGCAAACAGAATTTTATCAAAGGAGTGTGCTTTTACCAGTGGAGGGCAAATAAGATCTTTATCAAAGAAGAGTGCTGTTACTACTGTAGGTGTGCAAGGATTTTTATCAAAGGAGTGTGTTGTTACTAGTGGTAGGGCAAATAGGAGTTTTATCAACGGAGTGTGCTGTTACTAGTGGTAGGGCAAATAGGAGTTTATCAAAGGAGTGTGCTGTTACCATGGTAAGCAAATAGGAGTTTATCAAAAGAAGTGCGCTGTTACTAGTGGTAGGCGAAGCGCAAATAGGAGTTTATCAAAGGAGTGTGCTGTTACTGGAGTGGTAGGGCAAAAAGATCTTTATCAAATGAGTGCGCTGTTACCAGTGGTAAAGCAAACAGGATCTTTATCAACGATGTGCGCTGTTACTTGGTGGTAGAGCAAAAGGATTTTATCAAAGAGTGTGTTGTTACCAGTGGTGAGCCAAACAGGATTTTATCAAACAGTGCGTTGTTACTAGTGGTAGGGCAAATAGCATTTTATCAGCCGAGTGTGCTGCTCCAGTGGTAGGCAGATAGAATTTTATCAAAGGAGTGCGCTTTACTAGTGGTAGGGCAAACAGAATTTTATCAAAGGAGTGTGCTTTACTAGTGGTAGGGCAAACAAGATCTTTATCAAAGAAGTGTGCTGTTACCTGGTTGTAGAGCAAAAAGGATTTTATCAGCCGAGTGTGCTGTTACTATCGGTAGGGCAAATAGGAGTTTATCAAAGGAGTGTGCTGTTACTGGTGGTAGGGCAAAAAGGATTTTATCAAAGGAGTGTGCTGTTACTAGTGGTAGGGCAAATAGGATCTTTATCAAAAGAAGTGTGCTGTTACTTGTGGTAGAGCAATAAGGATTTTATCAAAAAAGTGTGTTGTTACTAGTGGTGAGGCAAACAGGATTTTATCAAAGCCGGTGTGTTGTTACCAGTGGTAGGGCAACAGGATTTTATCAAAGAGCGCGTGTTGTTACCAATGGTACGGCAAACAGACTTTATCAAAGGAGTGTGTTGTTACTAGTGGTAGGGCAAATAGGAGTTTATCAAAGGAGTGTGCTGTTACTGGTGGTAGGGCAAATAGGAGTTTATCAAAAGTGTACCTGTTACTAGTGGTAGCGCAAATAGGAGTTTATCAAAGGAGTGTGCTGTTACTGATGGTAGGGCAAAAAGGATTTTATCAAAGGAGTGTGCTGTTACTAGTGGTAGGGCAAATAGGATTTTATCAAAGAGTGTGCTGTTACTTGTGGTAGAGCAAAAGGATTTTATCAAAGGAGAGTGTTGTTACTAGTGGTAGGGCAAATAGCATTTTATCAAAGGAGTGTGCTGTTACCAGTGGTAGGGCAGATAGAATTTTATCAAAGGAGTGTGCTTTACTAGTGGTAGGGCAGATAGAATTTTATGAAGGAGTGTGCTTTACTAGTGGTAGGGCAAATAAGATTTTATCAAAAGAAGTGTGCTGTTACTTGTGGTAGAGCAAAAAGGATTTTATCAAAGAGTGTGTTGTTACTAGTGGTAGGGCAAATAGAATTTTATCAAAGGAGTGTGCTTTACTAGTGGTAGGGCAAATAAGATTTTATCAAAGAAGTGTGCTGTTACTTGTGGTAGAGCAAAAAGGATTTTATCAAAGGAGTGTGTTGTTACTATTGGTAGGGCAAATAGGAGTTTATCAAAGAGTGTGCTGTTACTTGTGGTAGAGCAAAAAGGATTTTATCAAAGGAGAGTGTTGTTACTAGTGGTAGGGCAAATAGCATTTTATCAAAGGAGTGCACTTTACTAGTGGTAGGGCAAATAAGATTTTATCAAAGAAGTGCGCTGTTACTTGTGGTAGAGCAAAAGGATCTTTATCAAAGAGTGTGTTGTTACTAGTGGTAGGGCAAATAGAATTTTATCAAAGGAGTGTGTGTTACTTGTGGTAGGGCAAATAAGATTTTTATCAAAAGAGTGTGCTGTTACTTGTGGTAGAGCAAAAAGGATTTTATCAAAATAGTGTGTTGTTACTAGTGGTAGGGCAAATAGGAGTTTATCAAAAGAGTGTGCTGTTACTAGTGGTAGGGCAAATAGGAGTTTATCAAAAGGAGTGTGTGCTGTTACTGGTGGTAGCGCAAAAAGGATTTTTATCAGCGAGTGTGCTGTTACCAGTGGTAGGGCAAATAGGATTTTATCAAAGAAGTGTGCTGTTACTTGTGGCAGAGCAAAGGATTTTATCAAAGAAGTGTGTTGTTACTAGTGGTGAGGCAAACAGGATTTTATTCAAAGAGTGTGTTGTTACTAGTGGTAGGGCAAGCAGGGTTTTATCAAAGAGTGTGTTGTTACTAGTGGTAGGGCAAATAGGGTTTTATCAAAGAGTGTGTTGTTACTAATGGTAGGGCAAATAACATTTTATCAAAGGTATGTTGTTACTGTTGGTAGGACAAATAGGATTTTATCAAAGCGTGTGTAGTTACTAGTGGTAGGGCAAATAGGAGTTTATCAAGGTGTGTGTTGTTACCAGTGGTAGGGCAAAGCAGGATCTTTATCAAAGGAGTGTGTTGTTACTGGTGGTAGGGCAAATAGGATTTTATCAACAAAGTGTGCTTTTACTAGTGGTAGGGCAAATAAGAATTTAACAAAGTGTGCTGTTACTTGTGGTAGGGCAAACAGGATTTTATCAAATGAGTGTGTTGTTACTAGTGGTAGGACAAATATGATTTTATCAAAAGAGTGTGCTGTTACTAGTGGTAGGGCAAATAGGAGTTTGTCAAAGGAGTGTGCTGTTACTGGTGGTAGGGCAAGCAGCAGGATCTTATCAAAGGAGTGTGCTGTTACTGGTGGTAGGGCAAATAGGATTTTATCAAAGGAGTGTGTTGTTACTCGTGGTAGGGCAAATAGGATTTTATCAAACGAATGTGCTGTTACTAGTGGTAGGGCAAATAAGATTTTATCAAAGGTGTGTTGTTACTTGTGGTAGGGCAAACAGGATTTTATCAAAGCGTGTGTAGTTACTAGTGGTAGGGCGAATAGGAGTTTATCAAAGGAGTGTGCTGTTACTGGTGGTAGGACAAATAGGATTTTATCAAAGGAGTGTGCTGTTGCTGGTGGTAGGACAAATAGGATTTTATCAAAGAAGTGTGTTGTCACTAGTGGTAGGGCAAATAGGATTTTATCAAAGGAGTGTGCTGTTACTGGTGGGTTGTATCTAAAAATATTGAATACAAGTTTAAATAGGTTATAGTTTTATCGCACTTATCACTGGTTAAGTTACATTGGTAAATATTTTGTTCAATATTAGGCTCCTTACATTAAGAAAGACATTGAATTGTTAGAAAAGGGTTGAGACGAGGATTACCAAAATGACACTTGAGATGGAGGGTTTTATCCTAAAAGTTGTTTTCTCTTAAGAATAGAAGAGTTAGTGGGGATGTGGTTAAAGCACTTAAGATTGTAAAAGAAATTTATAATGTTAATCCATTAACATTAGTCATAATTAACAATGAGAATTATAGAACTAGGGAACACAAATACAGATTAGACAAGGTACAAGTTCTGTCCAGCTGATATAATTTTATTTTTCAAATAGAACATTTGGCCTATGGAATAGGTTGTCTTCAGATCTTGTGGAGATAGTACATTTGAGTGAGTTTAAAAGAAAGCTTGAATAATATATGGATGGTAAGAGTTGGCTTTAATTTTTTTACTTAATAGTTTTAGTTTTGCTTATAGAATGAAACAGCCAAGACGGACCAACAGAACTTTCTTGTTCCTAAACATTATATTGAATGTGTATATTTTCTTTTGCCTTTTGGCAATCCCCAGAAATGTTTTCCTCATTTTTTGTAAATATTATTTAGTATGGTATAAAAGCATTCTATGTGCTTTTTACAACCTTGTATTAATATAGAAAGTTTCCAAATTTGTTACTTGACTAGATACGTGTAGTTTTCACATACTATGTTAATCAAGAATGTCTTTGAATCCCTTTCTTCTAGTTAGTTATTGTTCCATGTCATTCACCTAGAGCAGCACCTTTTCTCTTCTCCTTAGAAAGACAGATTTTAAAAGAGTGACTCATAGTACATGAAGATAATCGCGGAATCGAAACCAGTCTTCAAACATACTTGCCCTTTCAGGTGAGGAGTCATTATAATGTGAAAAAGAATTTCAACATTCACTGGTAATGATAAGCCCAAAAGTTGGTGTTTTCAGGGTTGACCAGCTAGTTCCATTCTACTTTATTTTCTTTTAGGATTGGTATGGAAAGCATACAAGATATTTAAACACTCAGATCCTGAAGGTGTGTTCAAGTCGAGGATTTAGACTTTTCAAACGGGAATATCACGTGCAACTGATGGTATTGGAAAAAAAACAACAGAATATTGATCAAGTTGGAACACCAGATCAGAATCATCCACAAAAAAAACCTCCAACAAGTCGTACCTAAAGAAGGCCATGTCATTCAAGTCGAAACATATTACTATTTACACTCCATTAAGTTTCTGAAACTTACTATAGTCGTACCTAAAGAAGGCCATGTCATTCAAGTCGAAATATATTACCATTTACACTCCATTAAGTTTCTGAAACTTACTATAGTCGTACCTAAAGAAGGCCATGTCATTCAAGTCGAAACATATTACCATTTACACTCCATTAAGTTTCTGAAACTTACTATAGTCGTACCTAAAGAAGGCCATGTCATTCAAGTCGAAACATATTACCATTTACACTCCATTAAGTTTCTGAAACTTACTATAGTCGTACCTAAAGAAGGCCATGTCATTCAAGTCGAAATATATTACCATTTACACTCCATTAAGTTTCTGAAACTTACTATAGTCGTACCAAAAGAGGCCATGTCATTCAAGTCGAAACATATTACCATTTACACTCCATTAAGTTTCTGAAACTTACTATAGTCGTACCTAAAGAAGGCCATGTCATTCAAGTCGAAATATATTACCATTTACACTCCATTAAGTTTCTGAAACTTACTATAGTCGCACCTAAAGAAGGCCTTGTCATTCAAGTCGAAACATATTACCATTTACACTCCATTAAGTTTCTGAAACTTACTATAGTCGTACCTAAAGAAGGCCATGTCATTCAAGTCGAAACATATTACCATTTACACTCCATTAAGTTTCTGAAACTTACTATAGTCGTACCTAAAGAAGGCCATGTCATTCAAGTCGAAATATATTACCATTTACACTCCATTAAGTTTCTGAAACTTACTATAGTCGCACCTAAAGAAGGCCTTGTCATTCAAGTCGAAACATATTACCATTTACACTCCATTAAGTTTCTGAAACTTACTATAGTCGTACCTAAAGAAGGCCATGTCATTCAAGTCGAAATATATTACCATTTACACTCCATTAAGTTTCTGAAACTTACTATAGTCGTACCTAAAGAAGGCCATGTCATTCAAGTCGAAACATATTACCATTTACACTCCATTAAGTTTCTGAAACTTACTATAGTCGTACCTAAAGAAGGCCATGTCATTCAAGTCGAAACATATTACCATTTACACTCCATTAAGTTTCTGAAACTTACTATAGTCGTACCTAAAGAAGGCCATGTCATTCAAGTCGAAATATATTACCATTTACACTCCATTAAGTTTCTGAAACTTACTATAGTCGTACCTAAAGAAGGCCATGTCATTCAAGTCGAAACATATTACCATTTACACTCCATTAAGTTTCTGAAACTTACTATAGTCGTACCTAAAGAAGGCCATGTCACTCAAGTCGAAATATATTACCATTTACACTCCATTAAGTTTCTGAAACTTACTATAGTCGTACCTAAAAAAGGCCATGTCATTCAAGTCGAAACATATTACCATTTACACTCCATTAAGTTTCTGAAACTTACTATAGTCGTACCTAAAGAAGGCCATGTCATTCAAGTCGAAACATATTACCATTTACACTCCATTAAGTTTCTGAAACTTACTATAGTCGTACCTAAAAAGGCCATGTCATTCAAGTCGAAACATATTACCATTTACACTCCATTAAGTTTCTGAAACTTACTATAGTCGTACCTAAAGAAGGCCATGTCATTCAAGTCGAAACATATTACCATTTACACCCATTAAGTTTCTGAAACTTACTATAGTCGTACCTAAAGAAGGCCATGTCATTCAAGTCGAAACATATTACCATTTACACTCCATTAAGTTTCTGAAACTTACTATAGTCGTACCTAAAGAAGGCCATGTCATTCAAGTCGAAATATATTACCATTTACACTCCATTAAGTTTCTGAAACTTACTATAGTCGTACCTAAAGAAGGCCATGTCATTCAAGTCGAATCATATTACCATTTTCACTCCATTAAGTTTCTGAAACTTACTATAGTCGTACCTAAAGAAGCCCATGTCATTCAAGTCGAAACATATTACCATTTACACTCCATTAAGTTTCTGAAACTTACTATAGTCGTACCTAAAGAAGGCCATGTCATTCAAGTCGAAATATATTACCATTTACACTCCATTAAGTTTCTGAAACTTACTATAGTCGTACCTAAAGAAGGCCTTGTCATTCAAGTCGAAACATATTACCATTTACACTCCATTAAGTTTCTGAAACTTACTATAGTCGTACCTAAAGAAGGCCATGTCATTCAAGTCGAAATATATTACCATTTACACTCCATTAAGTTTCTGAAACTTACTATAGTCGTACCTAAAGAAGGCCATGTCATTCAAGTCGAAACATATTACCATTTACACTCCATTAAGTTTCTGAAACTTACTATAGTCGTACCTAAAGAAGGCCATGTCATTCAAGTCGAAACATATTACCATTTACACTCCATTAAGTTTCTGAAACTTACTATAGTCGTACCTAAAGAAGGCCATGTCATTCAAGTCGAAACATATTACCATTTACACTCCATTAAGTTTCTGAAACTTACTATAGTCGTACCTAAAGAAGGCCTTGTCATTCAAGTCGAAACATATTACCATTTACACTCCATTAAGTTTCTGAAACTTACTATAGTCGTACCTAAAGAAGGCCTTGTCATTCAAGTCGAAACATATTACCATTTACTTTCCATTAAGTTTCTGAAACTTACTATAGTCGTACCTAAAGAAGGCCATGTCATTCAAGTCGAAACATATTACCATTTACACTCCATTAAGTTTCTGAAACTTACTATAGTCGTACCTAAAGAAGGCCATGTCATTCAAGTCGAAACATATTACCATTTACACTCCATTAAGTTTCTGAAACTTACTATAGTCGTACCTAAAGAAGGCCTTGTCATTCAAGTCGAAACATATTACCATTTACACTCCATTAAGTTTCTGAAACTTACTATAGTCGTACCTAAAGAAGGCCATGTCATTCAAGTCGAAACATATTACCATTTACACTCCATTAAGTTTCTGAAACTTACTATAGTCGTACCTAAAGAAGGCCATGTCATTCAAGTCGAAACATATTACCATTTACACTCCATTAAGTTTCTGAAACTTACTATAGTCGTACCTAAAGAAGGCCTTGTCATTCAAGTCGAAACATATTACCATTTACACTCCATTAAGTTTCTGAAACTTACTATAGTCGTACCTAAAGAAGGCCATGTCATTCAAGTCGAAACATATTACCATTTACACTCCATTAAGTTTCTGAAACTTACTATGTCGTGCACAGTAAGCAAAGTGTGACTTTAATAGCAAGTGATAACACTATGTAACACAAGTTTTGTTCCTTAGTAGTGTGTGTTATTTCTTAATTGCTTGTGTTGTAAAAATACAGAAAATGGCCATTATTTCTTTCAAACTTTGCTTTTGTGATCTGGATAATGAAATTTAGAAATTAACCTATTTTATATGTAAAAACGGGCAAATTTGCACATTTTCATTTACATAAAGTCTGAACAAAACAACATGTGAATAAAGATTTACATGTATTTCTACTAACGTTACACAAAAATGTTTAGAAGTAAGTAGTTTTTCGAGATTTGCGACTGTAATGTAAATAACTTTTACGTACCAGCCCCCAAATATAATCTCCCATTATGTTTTCATTATATGCTCCTTGGTAGCGGTGTTCAAAGTCCAGTATATCTTGGTGGAAGCGCTCGCCTTGCTCCTTTGAATATGCTCCCATGTTCTCCTTGAATTGATTAATATGAGCGTCAAGAATATGGACTTTCAGGACATCCTGCAGCCCATTTTGCCATGGTTCTACACCAGAATCTCAACCAGTTCCACATTATTTTCGGCCTTGTGATTGCCCAAGAAGCCCCGAACCACTGCGATAAAGCTGCTCCAAGCTTTTTTTCCCTTCCTACTGAGCTTCTTAGGGAATTCTGTACACTCCAAGATCTTCTTTATTTGTGATCCAACGAAGAAACCAGCTTTGATCTTTGCCACAGACAGCTTAAGGAAGACGTCTCAAAGGTACTTGAAGGCTGCAGACTCCTTATAAAGATTTGTAACAAACTGTTTCATAAGACCCATTTTTATGTGCAATGGTGGGAACAACATCTTCTGGAAGTCCACTAGTGGATCACACTTAACATTGTGCCTCCCCACAGAGAACTCGGTCCGTTGTGGCCAGTGCTTCCTGTTGTAGTGCGCTGCGGTGTCCCTGCTGTCCCAATGGCAGTGATAACATGGAAACTTGGTAAAGCCTCCTTGGAGATCCATCAGGAATGCCACCATTTTGAAGTTTCTGATAACCTCCCAGCCATACTCATCATACTTCAAGGCTTCTATCAAGGTCTTGATGCCGTTGTATTCCTCTTTGAGGTGCACCGAAAGATATTTGATAGTTACATTTTAAAAGGTCTAACATTTGTATAATATAAAATCTTACTATTCAAGGAAGTAAAAATTGTTCGTCTTACCTTCTAGAGACTTTCTGCAGGTAAAATGAGGTGTCCATGGTTTGTATTGATCCCCGAAAAGTATGCCGAAATATACCTTTTGGGCTTCACATAGTTTAGCAGATGCTGACAGAGTACATTTTGCTCTTGTCTTGATAAACTGGCCACACACGTAGCAAATGGAGAATGCTTGCAACTTCTTGATGCCATCTCTGATAAAATCATATAGGTCTATGTGTTCACTTAGGCAGCTAGAACTAAACTGAAGTGGTGAGGGGTGAGCCCTTGTATATATATTACAATGGAAAGTTCTAGAAAATTCTAAAAGGTTCTTGAAAATTATCTTAAGTTCTACAACATTCTCTAAAGTTCTTGAAAATTCATGTAAGTTCGAAAAAAATTCTCTATCAGCTACTCAGCACTGAAACTACCTGGAATGTTCTGGAAAATGGGTAAATTTAAAAATTTCATTACCCAGGTCACAAAAGCAAAGTTTGAAGAGAAAAATGGGTCTTTTCCGTTTAATTCGAGCGTAAGCAATTGTAAAATAATACATTTTATTACCCAGTGTTATTCACTACCGCAATGACCAGTAGCAATAGTACACAACATAATCGGGAGTGAGCTTTCTCTGGATAAGCAAATCTCGAGCGCACAAATCAGGATTCTTTTCGGATATCACAGCCAAAGATGGAACCTCTTGAATGGAAACTACGATAGAGAGCTATTGTCAATGTGCACAATCGTCAGCCAGAGCATAACTGGGCGTAAAGACTCCATAAATGCTGTAATATAACCTATCCAATGTCCGTATATGTTTGTTTCAGGTAAAGTTTCGATAATTCTACACCGCAATGTCGCCACTGTTAGTTGCCTCGGGCTAAACTGGTATTAAAAAAAAAAACACCCCGAAGTAATATTTTCCCTTTGTAAGATTTTTAAACAATGAAGAGAAAAGTGGCATAAAACTCTGAAGAAAGAAACCTTCAATTCTATCCACTGTAATGAAAATATTTATAACATCAAGACGCATAGAAACCACACATCTTCAGCCAATCTAAAACAGCTTTATATATAACATCAAGACGCATAGAAACCACACATCTTCAGCCAATCTAAAACAGCTTTATATATAACATCAAGACGCATAGAAACCACACATCTTCAGCCAATCTAAAACAGCTTTATATATAACATCAAGACGCATAGAAACCACACATCTTCAGCCAATCTAAAACAGCTTTATATATAACATCAAAACGCATAGAAACCACACATCTTCAGCCAATCTAAAACAGCTTTATATATAACATCAAGACGCATAGAAACCACACGTCTTCAGCCAATCTAAAACAACTTTATATATAACATCAAGACGCATAGAAACCACACATCTTCAGCCAATCTAAAACAACTTTATTCATAACATCAAGACGCATAGAAACCACACATCTTCAGCCAATCTAAAACAGCTTTATATATAACATCAAGACGCATAGAAACCACACATCTTCAGCCAATCTAAAACAGCTTTATATTTCACATTGTGTGATTATTCACCTACGAAACAAAACCTTCCAGCCCAAAACTGTCTTTGAAATAAAACTACATAATCAACACCTCGAAACCAACGACTTCTTTCATAAGGCACATTGCTGAATAAACTAAAACCATGAAAATTCCATTCAATTACATATTTGTCGATTCTCCCGATGCGGTTCCAGTATATATGGCCAGCAATAAGTCAATGAAGCTTCAAATATACAATTGTCCAAGTATATTAAAAACAAAATGTTTAATAGAGTATTGTGTATTTTTGTCAAATTAATACCGTTAATTCACAACTGCAGGTCCAATAATAAGCTACGTGAAGTGATAGTTAAAAGCTATGAATATTTACTGTAATAAAACTAAGTATTTTTAAATTGGCTAATTAAAAAATCAACTCAATTTGACTCAGGTCAGCACAGAGGACATTAGGTTTACAGAAATGTAAGAAAGTTCCATTGTTGTATTATATTTCATAAAAAATAAGTTAGAGTGATATAGGTTCATTCATAATATTGGGAAATCTTTAGTCTAATTAAGTGAGTATTATCGTTTGGAGCGAGACAAGTTGAGTTCAATTGGAAGTTTAATATTTATTTGGTATTAACGAAAATTTGAAACGTTGCCATGTAAACCAGTTATCAAAAGCGTAAGAACACTCATACAAAGATGTTATTTTTTCCAATCGCGGTCCTTGTTTTATCTTATTCAAGCACACTTAATCCGTACAAATTATATGATTGTTTTATAATTAAATTTCTTTAATACGTTACAAAATGTAATCTGCATCAAGATGAAAGCTAGTTTCTCCGAAAAGCTACTGTTTCTCATCCGATTTATTTTTTTTCTAAAAAGGCGCCTAAACACTGAATCCCTGAAGAAATACCGTTATTAAAATTTTGTATGTCTACTGACTTAGAAGCCTTCCAACAAACGAACCGTATCGAGTAAGCGGATTTTGACGGTCGTTAAATTAACCTTGGTAACAGCAGACTTAATGATATTTTCTAATGTGCTTAACACGACTATTATTAACTTTATCCAGCATACTGAGAGCAGTGTGTCTTTGTTTCTAATACATATCTAGAAAAATTAACAGATAGAA
Source organism: Tachypleus tridentatus (assembly GCF_004210375.1). Classification (NCBI taxonomy): domain Eukaryota; kingdom Metazoa; phylum Arthropoda; class Merostomata; order Xiphosura; family Limulidae; genus Tachypleus; species Tachypleus tridentatus. Next base: position 26,327 of record NW_027467921.1, read on the forward strand.
ATTCAGCCCCTATGAGTTCTGAAATTCATACTTCCTAGTTAATCCTAGTTTCATGATTAATAATTAAAATATTCCCTTACGTTATACTTTTCTAAGTCATCATAAAACCGCACGTGAACAAAACTTTAAATAATAAGTTAAATGTGTAAAACTAAAAGCTCGAGCGATTCATCTGCTATTAAACGTTCAAAGGTTTAAACCTCTGAATATTTACTTATCTGAAGGATTTCTCATAATCTGTGGATGCATGAGTATTTCTTGATGTTTTGTCTTGTTTGTTTTGCTGTAAAATTTCAATTATGTATCAAAAACAGGAATTTATTTAAGTTATTTATTTCAGTAACTTTACCCTGCTTATAAAAATAATTTTATTTCAGTGTAAGAAAGCGCCTCTAAGAATGTGTTTATAGCTCTACACATTTGTCTTACAAGGAAACCCAACTTAAAGAAGGGCGACATCTGTTATGAGAAAATTCCTCCTTTCTTACAGAATATTTTGTTCTCTTGTTATTCAATGCTTGTGACAAGAGGTTTACCTAAACGTGGAGAAACAAACAATGTTGGAGTAAGAATACATAAAAGTAGCTGCTAACCTTATATCTGAAAATATTCGATCATTTCTTAGTGGCTAGCGGTTGAGCCCTTACGATCACGGAGAACAAAAGCTATAAAAAGAAATTAGCATTGCTTTTATCTGACACTTGGAGATGCCATTATATAAGTGACACTTTCCATGATTCAGAACAGCGTAATTAAATTTATAAAACTTCCATATCACAAAATATTAACGGAATGGAACTGAACATCGAGACAACAGAGAAATGTGAATGTTGGAAGATAAAAAAATGTTATTAGTTTAATAGATCTTGGTAGCTTAGACAGAAACCAAGGATCTTAAAAGTTAAGCAGAAAACCAATGATTAAAATATGAAGCAAAGAAACGTGTTTTCAAAACACTTACGTACTGAATAAACTATGAAAAACAAAACACTTAAATACTGAATAAACTATAAAAAACAAAACACTTAAATACTGAATAAACTATAAAAAACAAAACACTTAAATACTGAATAAACTATAAAAAACAAAACACTTAAATACTGAATAAACTATAAAAACAAAACACTTAAATACTGAATAAACTATAAAAAACAAAACACTTAAATACTGAATAAACTATAAAAACAAAACACTTAAATACTGAATAAACTATAAAATACAAAACACTTAAATACTAAATAAACTATGAAAAACAAAACACTTAAATACTGAATAAACTATAAAAACAAAACACTTAAATACTGAATAAACTATAAAAACAAAACACTTAAATACTGAATAAACTATAAACTAAAAAAAAAACACTTAAATACTGAATAAACTATAAAAACAAAACACTTAAATACTGAATAAACTATGAAAAAAACAAAACACTTAAATACTGAATAAACTATAAAAAACAAAACACTTAAATACTGAATAAACTATACAAAAACAAAACACTTAAATACTGAATAAACTATAAAAACAAAACACTTAAATACTGGATAAACTATAAAAACAAAACACTTAAATACTGGATAAACTATAAAAACAAAACACTTAAATACTGGATAAACTATGAAAAACAAAACACTTAAATACTGAATAAACTATAAAAAACAAAACACTTAAATACTGAATAAACTATGAAAAAACAAAACACTTAAATACTGGATAAACTATAAAAAACAAAACACTTAAATACTGAATAAACTATAAAACAAAACACTTAAATACTGAATAAACTATAAAAACAAAAACTTAAATACTGAATAAACTATAAAAAAAAAACTTAAATACTGAATAAACTATAAAAAACAAAACACTTAAATACTGAATAAACTATAAAATACAAAACACTTAAATACTAAATAAACTATGAAAACAAAACACTTAAATACTGAATAAACTATAAAAACAAAACACTTAAATACTGAATAAACTATAAAAACAAAACACTTAAATACTGAATAAACTATAAAAACAAAACACTTAAATACTGAATAAACTATAGAAAAACAAAACACTTAAATACTGAATAAACTATAAAAAACAAAACACTTAAATACTGAATAAACTATGAAAAACAAAACACTTAAATACTGAATAAACTATAAAAAACAAAACACTTAAATACTGAATAAACTATAAAACAAAAACAAATACTGAATAAACTATAAAATACAAAAATAAACTGAATAAACTATAAAAAACAAAACACTTAAATACTGAATAAACTATAAAATACAAAACACTTAAATACTAAATAAACTATGAAAAACAAAACACTTAAATACTGAATAAACTATAAAAAACAAAACACTTAAATACTGAATAAACTATAAAAAACAAAACACTTAAATACTGAATAAACTATAAAAACAAAACACTTAAATACTGAATAAACTATGAAAAACAAAACACTTAAATACTGAATAAACTATAAAAAACAAAACACTTAAATACTGAATAAACTATGAAAAACAAAACACTTAAATACTGAATAAACTATAAAAAACAAAACACTTAAATACTGAATAAACTATAAAAACAAAACACTTAAATACTGAATAAACTATAAAAAACAAAACACTTAAGTACTGAATAAACTATTAAAAACAAAACACTTAAATACTGAATAAACTATAAAAACAAAACACTTAAATACTGAATAAACTATAACAACATTTGACATGTAGAATTTTGTTGTTTTTTTCCTTGTTTTTACTACTTTTTATTTATTTATTTTATTAAAGTTAGCTGGAAAGTGATTTTATATATTGCGTTTAACTGAATTACTGGTAAATCTATATCGTAGTTTCTGTGAACGTAAGAACTCCAACCGTCAGGAACTTCAAATGTCTGTGATTTGTTTAGAACTCCAACCGTCAGGAACTTCAAATGTCTGTGAACGTAAGAACTCCAACCGTCAGGAACTTCAAATGTCTGTGATTTGTTTAGAACTCCAACCGTCAGGAACTTCAAATGTCTGTGAACGTAAGAACTCCAACCGTCAGGAACTTCAAATGTCTGTGATTTGTTTAGAACTCCAACCGTCAGGAACTTCAAATGTCTGTGAACGTAAGAACTCCAACAGTCAGGAACTTCAAATGTCTGTGATTTGTTTAGAACTCCAACCGTCAGGAACTTCAAATGTCTGTGAACGTAAGAACTCCAACCGTCAGGAACTTCAAATGTCTGTGATTTGTTTAGAACTCCAACCGTCAGGAACTTCAAATGTCTGTGATTTGTTTAGAACTCCAACCGTCAGGAACTTCAAATGTCTGTGATTTGTTTAGAACTCCAACCGTCAGGAACTTCAAATGTCTGTGAACGTAAGAACTCCAACCGTCAGGAACTTCAAATGTCTGTGAACGTAAGAACTCCAACCGTCAGGAACTTCAAATGTCTGTGAACGTAAGAACTCCAACCGTCAGGAACTTCAAATGTCTGTGATTTGTTTAGAACTCCAACCGTCAGGAACTTCAAATGTCTGTGATTTGTTTCTTTTATTGTTATGTTCTTCCAAAACTACAAAACGGATTGTCTTATGAAACACGACTGTTAGCTTCGCTGAACCACTGGGGCATCTGTTAGGCTATACTTACCATAGTGACTACGTGACCTGGTCACACTTGAGCAGTCTGTTACTCTGGTTTAGTATGGTTCTGGTTGTAGTTAAGAACAAAGTCGACACCAAGGATGTCTGAACCCAGTTTTAACGGGGTACATCTGCTGACTTACCACTAAGGGTAGCACCTACTAGTTTTACTTCCCTGGAGGAACATCTATTAGTTGTACTTCCTTTTGTAATTGTGTGGCATGGCTACAGTCCATTCGACCCTGGGTTTTACAACATCCTGATTAGTTTAGGCTTAGATGACTTAATAGAAATTAATATAATATCACGAATTGTGAAAAGCTCTAGAGAAATAAATATGCTTTGCTAGAAAACTCGCAATTTTTTAAAATCTTCTAGTGCGTATCTTGGTGAATAAAGAGAGAGAACTGAAGTTAAAGAAAACCAGTTTGACATGACGTATTTCATTGTCTAGCCATGATGTCGTGCCGTGCCACGTGATCATGAGTATAGACACTGTCTTAGAAGTTATTTCCTTTGGATTTGGACTTGTGTCTGAGTTGGTTAAATATAATCACAAAGGATAAGAAAAAAATTCAACACGAAATATAAGAAGGAAACAACTTATCAATGAAATATTCAAGTTGTAATATTTTTAAACAAACAACGCAACTGATAGAAACAGTATGTAACTGCGAGGAAGGAAATTATGCTAATAAGACAGCAACTCGACCCGCAACGATTTATAAGCTTAGTGGCAATTTTGTGTAGCATGTGGTATCCTTATAAAGCTTGTTGGTCAACTGATGTTTATTAAAGCTATTTTGTTTTAAAATGTTTAGATTAAAAAGTTTCATATTTCACTGTCTAGTCTTTGACAGTAAATGTAAAGCACATTAATGATATTGGCATAACAGGCCTACAATACCCCATTCTATATCACTAATACATATAACAGGCCTACAATACCCCATTCTATGTCACTCATAAATATAACAGGCCTACAATATCCCATTCTATGTCACTAATAAATATAACAGGCCTACAATATCCCATTCTATGTCACTAATAAATATAACAGGCCTACAATATTCCATTCAATGTCACTAATACATATAACAGGCCTACAATACCCCATTCTATGTCACTAATACATATAACAGACCTACAATACCCAATTTTATGTCACTAATACATATAACAGTCCTACAATACCCAATTCTATGTCACTAATACATTTAACAGACCTACAATATCCCATTCTATGTCACTAATACATATAACAGACCCACAATACTCCATTCTATATTACTAATACATATAACAAGCCTACAATACCCCATTCTATATCACTAATATATATAACAGGCCTACAATACCCCATTATATATCACTAATACATATAACAGGCCTACAATACCCCATTCTATGTCACTAATAAATAAATTTGTTCCTATACCTCTCCATGATATCGAGTAAGTGCGTTTCAATGAAATTTGGAATCATCCTGTAGATGTGACTGGATAGAACCCATATAGTGATGGGTCATACTAGTAATTATAACATTACTGGATAAAACATATATAGTGATGAGTCCTACTGATGATTATAACATTGCTGGATAAAACCCATATAGTGATAAGTCCTACTAGTGATTATAATGTCACTGGATAGAACCCATATAGTGATGGGACCTACTAGTAATTATAATTGTACTGGATACAACCCACATAATGATGGGTTCTACTTGTAATTATAATGCTACTGGATACAGCCCATATAGAGAAGGGACGTACTAGTGATTATAATGCTACTGGATAAAAATCCACTTCTATTTATAATTATTATTCCAAGTTCGTTAAAATCTCACTAATTGTTGTGGTCAAGAATACAGTTTAAGTTTTATTTTATAAGAATAGGAACCTGTACATTATAACTCCATCTTTATAGTCAGGCTTAGCGGTACAACTGAATACTTATAACTAGAAAATCCGGGTTTCAATACTTGTGGTAGACACAGTCCATATAGCCCATTGTGTAGTATTTTGCGTAACAACAAACGAAACTTGAAGAAAAGTGACACCAGGAAAATAAAGATGTACAAATGTTTCTATGTATGTGTATTAATTAATATTTACCTGGATTCATAGCGCTACTTTTTAATCTCGTCATTTCTTTCTTGCTATCAATGCAACTAAAAATAAAACGTATCCAGAGTTTGATGCATATGTGCTGCCATCTGTTATCGGTTTGGCTTTCCTTTGCATGTAATTGACGACCATAACAAATAGTACCAACAGGTTATATATTTCGCAAAGAAACTGTTTGTGCTTTTAAACATTTTAACCAATGTATTCTTTAAAGTTTTAAAAATGTATGTTGATATTTCTTCTTCTAGTCGTGGATTTCACAGCTGGATTTAAACTGTTCGTGTAATACATATGTGTATCAGTAATTCTTTTATTGTAGGTAATGGAGTGCTTATGACAGTATCCTTCCTTTCCTCCTTTAACATTAAGAACTACAACGGATCTTTTCCATAAATATAGGTCCCCCGCTGGGACAACGGTAAGTCTTCCGATTTACAACGCTAAAATCAGAGGTTCGATTCTCCTCGGTGAATACTGCAAATAGCCCAGTGTGACTTTACTTTCAGAAAACACACACTATAAATATAATGTTTGAATATTTTTGTATGTTACAAACTTCTCAAATTCAATCACATACACTGCTTAAGATTTGTCTTAAGTCTTACTTGAATAATACTTATTTCTACAAAATACTTATTATTATTGAACTGAAGTTTTAGCTTTTATAATTTATGTACTACAATAGATACAATATTAAATCTCCAGACGACAAGCAGAGAACATTTGGAATGAGATAAGTGAAAAATTATTCAGTGAAAAACTTAGATTTTCCTGAAATTCCTACATATACAGAATATGTTATATCATTAAGTAAAATTCAAAATCACAGAAACTTCGAAACACATTTCCATCAGTAGGTAGTAAGTGCTGACATCTATTGAAGATGTAGAATATTGATATCAAAATGTGCTTCACTATTCGTGTAAAAGTTTAGTTCATTCCCATATATTAGGTAATTTAGTTCAGACTTTTGTCATTTATGTCCGCGAATACTTTTATGATATACTGATCGTACGTTTAGAGGTAATAAACTCAATTATATTATTGCAAACTTATATATCTGAACTTGTTATTTTGGTTATTTTACATAATTTATGGCTTTCGTTTGTTTTAAATTTCACGCAAAGCTATACGAGGGCTAGCCCTAATTTAGTAATGTAAGACCAGGGGGGAAGGCAACTAGTCATCACCACCCACTACCAACTCTTGGGATACTCTTTTACAAACAAATAGTGGGATTGACAGTTACATTATAATGTCCCCACGGCTGAAAGGACGAGCTTATTTAGTGTGACGGGGATTCGAATCTCAGATTAGGAGTCGAGTGATTTAAGCACCTGCCCATGCAGGGCTGGCTGTAATGTGGATACTTTTGTCGCATTTAATAGCGATCTAAAGTGGCTTTATGAAATTTATGAAAGATAACTTATATATTTTGTTAATGTCATGTTAATGTATTAATGTGGAAACGAATGGACTTTTATCTCTTAAATTATTTTCAATGTCATTAAATGGCAGTATCCAAATATAAGTTTTAAAGTCCTTGGTTTTTGGTTACATTTTTATTATTTTTTATGCTCGTTAAAATGTTGTTTATTGTTTTTTGTGACATTTTAAAACACATTGTTTTAACGCTTCTTTAAAATAAAGTTTCTCAATTCAGTTTACAACTGTGAAGAACATGAACGTTATTCTGGAATATAATATACCAACTTACGCTGCCATCTGGTGTCCAAAACTATCAATACTTTTATAAATTTATTATTATTATTTATTTTAACTAACAAATATGCATGTAATAATAATCTTATGGGGTTAAAGCTTGATAGAGCTAGACTACTGAAAATCAGTAACCTAGTGAATAGTGACAAAGTTAAAGAACATGTCAACTGAGGATTAACTAGAGATTTTATCGATATGTTTACAAGTTAAAATGCATTTTGTTGCGTTTAAGCCACAGCTAAACAATAGACAATGGGCTATGTGTGCCACCAGGGAATTTCTGAGTTAAGGTTGCCGCTCACCTGGAGCTGATGGTGGTGGGAAACTTCTGATTCTGTTCTGATAACGTGACCTATTTCAATCCATTGTGAAAAATAAAATAAATAAATAAAACGTTTGGTGTGTTTAACTATTGAATTCTTATGTATTATTTTTGTATATTTTCCGTTTCCTTGTTCATGGAACATCTCTTAAGTTATCTGCTGACTTCCATAATTCCGAACCTCTAACCACAGGAAAAAAAAAAACCTGTCGGCATGATCCACAGTCAACTCTTGGGATACTCATGACCAATGAACCGTAGGATTGGCCGAAACATTATAGCATCCCCACCAATGAAAGGGAGAGCATGTTCGGTGCCAAATTTCGATCCCGTAAATTGCAGGTTGCGACTTAAGTATTAGGCCTATATCATTTTGTGATAATTTGTAAGGCTAATAATAAGCAGTGTGTTGTACGATATTGTAGAAATACATAAGATGAACAAGTCGAGTTTCATATGCATGACTTATAACATAAGTTCCACTTGATTTATTAAATATCTCAGAAGTTGAGCATTAGGCCTAACGTGGCTTAGTGGTTAGGCCATTTGGCTCGCAATCTGCTGATCACGAGTTCAATACCATCTCCAAATATGCTCGCCCTTTCAAGCGTGTGTGTGGGCTTTATACGGCCAACCCCATATTTCGTTAGTAGAGCCTAGTCAAGAGTTGACGATGATTAATATTGACAATTTGCAAGTAAACTAACTTTCTTCCATTACAACATTAGGCCTATTGATGTGCTATCTAATGTACAACCAAAACACCAGCTCGAAAAGACAATTTTAACCCTCGTTTAATTTTAACAGATATTTAATATAGAATGGCACGAGCTGTGTAAACTGATCCAAATTATCTTCTGAAAATATTTTAAAATTAATTGAAATATATATAACAAATTAGGAAAAAATACTGATTGGACCATGATTAAAAACAAAACAAAATATTTGTCATGAAAAATTATAGGGTGCTATTTAATCTAGTATTATTTGTTGTGTATCTTAAATAACGGTAAGATACAAAACTCAAGACTTTCTGAAGAAACACGTGCGAAGGTCTAAACATATGAATCTATTTTCATGGTTCTTGTATTTTTCAACTTGTATTTAACAGCAACTTACATTCCTCTACAACTGCTCATACTTAAACTTAGTAGTAAACATAAAAAGTCATATTGAAACTTAGTAGTAAACATTTTCACACATAAAATCATATTGAAACTTAGTAGCAACACTTTTTTCACATATAAAAGTCATATTGAAACTTAGTAGCAACATTTTTCACATATAAAAGTCATATTGAAACTTAGTAGCAACATTTTCACACATAAAGTCATATTGAAACTTAGTAGTAACATTTTCACACATAAAGGTCATATTGAAACTTAGTAGTAACATTTTTCACACATAAAGTCATATTGAAACTTAGTAGTAACATTTTTTAGCAACATTTTTCACATAAAAGTCATATTGAAACTTAGTAGTAACATTTTTAACATTTTCACATAAAAGTCATATTGAAACTTAGTAGTAACATTTTCACACATAAAGTCATACTCAATCTTAATAGTGAAACATTTTTCACATAAAAGATTGAATTTACAGAATTTTAAAAAAGAAAATTTTGCACACAAAAGAACTACTCATACTGATTAATTTTGCGGGATCACATTTTTTATAAAAAATATGTGCTAATAAATGAAACATAGAACTTGGTACAGAAAGAGCCCTTTCTGAGCGGTAATACGAACGTTTTAGTTTTACGTTTGCCGCTAGGAAAAGAATACTGTGACGTAATAGTTGCCAAACAAACCGCCAACGCCAGCGCGTTGAATGTAAATAAACATGGCCAGTGCATACGGAGAAACAGAGGCGGAGTCTGTTTTGACTTTGTGTTCTAAACAGTGTTGAGTAGCACCATATCAATTCGAACCTACTCTGAACGAATATAAAACAGTTACTTTTGACACAGATCTGACAAGTTATAGTGATGAGGACAGTTCCACGAGCGAGAGTAGCGGAACTGTGAGTGATACTGATAGCGCCCATGTCGGTTGCGAGTTGGTCATACCTCCAGTGGACGAATGGTAAGCCTAAGTCATGACAACAAATATGGTCTGTATTATTCCACGTGCAAATTTAAGCATCTCGAAACCTGTCTGGTGTTTATACATTATTGGTACCACAGACTGTGTTGTATTTGTTTATACTTTGTCGACTATGGTGACTAATACTCGACCCTTCCATAATCATTGTACCAGGTATTTATGACTCGTAACAAAATGAATTTGAATTATACGTCATAATTCTGTCTATAAAATCAAACTATATGTAGCAGTCTGAATAGTTAGTTTGATATTTACCATAAATGTATAATTTATATGACATATTCCGTATGTTTGTGCAAGGTGTAGGTGTGGTTTATGCAAGCAGATGCCCACCAGGGAGAGCGCGTTTGTTGTCGCTCATACGAAAAGGTATCAAACCGATTAAAAGATGAAGAGTGCATTACCCAGACTCGAGGCTTTGGTGGAAATTGCCTGAATATCAATGTCTTGGAATCATCATAATATGAATTTGTTGACTTCAATGGTCCCTTCGGTGATGATTAGCAGAAGTCACGAGGTGTGTATTTTTCAAGATGCAGTTAAACTTAAAATAGTATATTTGAGTTTAACCTACAATTAAAGATACTGTTTATCCAAACCTATGATCCTACTTAGTCATCTTAAGTCATCCAAAACAGTGGGATCCGACACAAAACATGAGCGTTCAAAGTGATCTTGACAAAGCTTTGCATGGTGTGAAGGGGTCCAGTTCTTCTATTGACCATCCACCCTGTCGCCACCTTTCCGGTTCCTTCTTCTTGAACGGAAACGAAAAGCTTTTGCCGATGCCGAACCGTTTTTACAACCATAAACAACGCAGTAAATCATGTTATCATAAAACAAACATAGGGTAGTAATATCAAGACAAAAATAGTCTCACAAAGTATGTAATCCGATAAAAGCACCGATAGATTTACATAAAACACCAGCACTGAAAAAGGAACAAAATGGTCGGCGCGCGCAACAAAACGTGTTTGGCAACTAATACATCATAGTTGTAAAACGTCACGGAAACAACCGAGAGACAACTGAACTTGAGTTCAAGAACCCGCATTTTTTTTTTTTTTCATTTTTCACTCAAAAACTAAAGTGTTTAAAAATATGGCAACCACACAGGAATTTCACCTAACCAAATTACAGTTTCTAAGGCAATTATTAAATTGTTTGAAAATTCACCTTTAGCGATGTAAGCCAGAATGAAACTTAGTGAGTAAATTTTTTCACATACAAAGTCATCATTAGGCTTTTAATAGTAGAAATTTTCCACACATAAAGATCATATTGAAACTTAGTAACAACATTTTCACGCACATAAAATCATATTGAAACTTAGTAATGTAACATTTTTCACACATAAAAGCATATTGAAACTTAGTAGTAACATTTTCACATAAAAAATCATATTGACCCTTAGTAGTAACATTTTCACACATAAAGTCATATTGAAACTTAGTAGTAACATTTCTCACGCATACAAGATATCTATTTTATTCTTGTTACCCAAGTCGGTGGTGCTTAGGTACGTCTGTAAAATTATCAAGCTTAAAATAAAGTTTTGATACCCACGGTGGGTACGTCACACATAGCTTATTCTGTTCTT
>NW_027467922.1:0-47001 GCF_004210375.1 Tachypleus tridentatus
TGGGATTGACCGTCACATTACAACGCCTCCACGGCTGAAAATGCGAGCATGCTTGGTGCGACTGGAATTCAGACCTGCGACCCTCGGATTACATCTTAACCCACCTAGCCATTACCCAGGTCCTTGCAGGAGGTGATCTTTTCACGGTTGAGCTTCGCGTCTTCCCAGATTTTCAAATGTGCTTTTTAGAGTGTCTCTCCATGTGTTATATTAGATTAATAGACCAGGATTCTTTAAAACTATAGTGCATCCAGTTATACATTATTATTATGTTTTCTTTTGCCTCCCAGTGGCACAGTGTTGGATCTCCAGAACACTAAAACCAGTTTTCGATCTCGTGGTGGGCAAAAACAGATAGCCCATTGAGTAGCTTTGTACTTAATTCTTAAGAAAATGTTTTCTTTTCTCACATAATATTTCATCTTGTTCTTTAAATGTTTATAAGTAATATCCACATTAATAATAAGTTAATTAATTTAAGATACCAAAGACAGCAAATAATAATAAAACAATCTGGAATGACATTACTAGATCAGAAACTTTATCAGATTCAGAGCTATTTGATTTAGTCAAAACGAAAGTAGCTGAATATTCATTTATTGGAAAACATAATAGGTGCCTTCCTGTTTTGTAATTAGAAGCTTCTTCTAAGACTCTTTAATCATGTCGACATCTAAGGAAGCAGATTTTGGAAGAAACTGTAATGTGGTCAAATTTTAATTATATATTGATTTATGATGTGGAAAGGTAAGGCTGGTCATTCTCTCAACAAGGTCATTTTATAATTCCTTGGAATAGGTTCAAGGCACCGCTTTCCTGCTCGATTCTTTTTTAGTGTCACCACATCTACAAATACAATCAACAGTCACTATCCAGATATAGCAGCCTGATTAAGGAATTATGAACTTACAACAATGGAAGCCAAACAGATTTTGTAAGAATACCGTTCCTTTAAGAGGTTTAATACGGCAGAACAGATTAATTGTGAAGGTCAATGAGAACGAGGTTAAAAGAAAGGTGGACAATATAATGGGTACCGGACATAAAATAAATAGCTCAGTCTGACCTGAGGATTTGGGTTTATCGGGTAAATAACACGTGCAGAGAGTAATCATCTCCAATTAAAATTGAGTTCATTTTGCAGTTTAAGTTTATTTTATTCGATTTTTTCAATTTAGGTTTATGATTTGTTGCTATTTTGAATTAAGCAAAAGCTACACACTGAGGCTTTCCATACTCTACCCATGGGTATCAGACTCGGTTTTTAGCGTTGTAAATCAAACATACAGCTGAGCCACTGAGGGGGTAGTCGGTTCATCCAGTATCAATTTGATTAGTTTATCCATTTAAATTTGATTCAGATTATCATTGCTGGTTTCTTTGGCTCAGTGGTTTATGACATGTGTAACATTAAAAAATGGACTGAATACAAGTTTCGTGGTAAGATGTGTTTTCTAATAATTGAGCCACATTGGGGTATGTGCTGTGTTCACCAAAGTTTGTTTTGAAATTTCGCGCAAAAGATCACGAGGGGCTATGTGTGCTAGCCGTTCCTAATTTAGCAGTGTGAGACTTGAGAGGTAGCTAGTTATCACCACCCGCCAACTCTTGGCTGGTCTTTTACCAACGATAATGGAATTTACCGTATGACGCTCCCACGGCTGAAAGGCATAGCATGTTGCGACGTGGATTCGAACCTGCGACACTCGATTACGGGTCGAACTCCTTAACTCACTTGCCATGGAGAATACACTGAAAGGAACAATATCCATGATTCTAGCATTTTAATTTCGAAGACATTTACTGCTGTTGCACTGTAGGACGCTTTACCACCAATTAAATTTTAAAGACACAACTCGTAGCTGTGATTTTCTATTTTCAAGCGCATGTTTTTTTGTTGATCTGAAGATGATATTAAAATTTATTTTTTTTAATTCATTATGTGATCATTCAATCTATATTATGGTTCACGTGACGAAAGTTAACGATGCAAAATTATTAGGTGTAAAGTTTGAGATAAACATTGTGAACGAACAATCTAAAAGGAATATGAAATAAAATCTCTTTTACTTAACATTTTTGTTTTTCGTGTTCGCGAGAACCAGCGATTATAAATATGAATACACTTCATTAGTTTCATGTTTCCCCATGGTAAAGAAAAACGTAAAAATAGCGACCAGACAAATATGCAGAGGAAAGATCTTCCTGAATACTATTTCTCTGACTTTATCTGCAGCAGAAACATGCAGATATTTCGGTTTAAATCTAACTGATCCCTAGCCGAGGTTATGAGTCAGAATCAACTCAGAAATTTATTTCTACCTCTTGGACGTGAATGGATATGGTTAAGCTAACAAAAAGAACATGCGTATGCGTATTCACGTACTACTCATGCACATTACTGACACGTGTCAAACAAACTATGGTTATGGATAGTAGGTAAGCAAGCAGCGGCGGAAAAACCGACGACAGGCACTGACCAGTATCACAAAGATAAACGACCGGTATGGGACTTAGGATCCTTCAGAATGACGTGGTTCTATAGATCTTGTGTCAAGTTTAGGTAATATCCGAGTGAATCTAAGTGAGTCTTGGCGCCGTACCTTGAAACGATGTACACGCAGAACTCGATATCGTAGTGTTTCTAACTTTGCATGAGGTCATTGGGCATGCCGCACGCCTATCCATATTCAATAAGTGGTCTAATATAAGCTTTGTAAATAGTTGTAGTGGTACTGGCCAAGCGTCCTTTGTGGGTACCTCCAATACGTCTGAGAAAAGTTATGTTGATTGACAGATTTACAAATTTTGCTAAAGTGACCCGTCTATTATATAGACCGATTGAAGGTGACTCCCAGGAATTTATAGATTTAGTTAATTTTATATCGGTGTCTAATAGAGTAAGTTTTGTTTGGGTTAATTTATTATTTTCTTTTTACAACATGGGTGAAATATAATTGCCTGTATTTAGTTAGGATTTAAAGCTATACGCCAGCGATCACACAATTTTGTTATGTGATTGAGCGACGTTTGAACTCTTCTAGCTGCGACCAATGAGTCTTTTGATGTACTCCAAACAGCAGCGTTTTTAGGCATATTGTGACGCCTGAGTATACCGAGTTTGAGGAACGGAGCGTTGTTGAAGTATATTATGCAAGAGTGAGCTGATAGCAGACCTTGCGGTACGCCTGCCACCAGCCTGAATAAGCGGAATGTGTTTGATTGAGTCGTGCTCAGGCCTGCAAGTTGGCGAAAACTTGAGATACAGCGAATATGCATTTTAAATGTCATTAATAATATTATTAGTTTCTATATCAAATAAGAGCCAGTTCGCGATTATCTTTTCTATAAATTTCCATCAGACGAGAGCTGAAGGGACTATACAGAGCCGATGCTCAGTTTTTTGAAAGTTCGGTCAGGTCTGGGTGGAGCTTAGTGACGTCAAGTGCGCTTTTCAGTTAAAATCCGTGCTTATTCTACAACATCCGACAATTGCTCAGTTGGTAGAGCGTGGGCTTTCCAGCTTTCTCCAGTAACAGTGAATTTCTAAAGCATCTTTATATTTCACAACAAGGAAATTTTAGGCTTGCGACAACGATTTTCTTTTAGGGTAATACTTTAAACACCAAATGAGAAAAAGAATTAAATTGTCATCGTTCATATCACGTTGAAAGCGCCGGTTCTCGTAATCTAGTGCAGACGAGTGTTTTTGAACTCCGTGCTATTTGCCGCTTCTTATATTTCGCTAGGCATCGTTTTCTGAATATTAATTGTTTTTTATGTTACTAGTCGTTTTTGCTGTTTTTTCTTTGTGTAGTAGCGATATTTTTTAATGACGTTGATGTGTGCTTGATGTTATGCGACGTACTGTTTTTTTGAATGCCCTAATGCCAGCCATGGTGAAGTTATCCATGCAGTTTGTTCAACTTTTGGAGCGGCTTCAGTAACTTCAAGTTGTTCCACGACCCGGTGGCTATGAGGTTGCTTTCGTTTTATCTGCTGATGTCGATATGGTGATTGATTCTGGTTTATTGGTTAATGGAGTGCATTACTTCAACGAATGGGGTTACCAAACGTACAGTTACTGTTTCTTTCATGGATGTACCTGAGTATATCGACGATGCTTTACTTTTACAGAAGTTGAAGGACTTTGAATGTGAGGTTAAAGTCCTCTTGTATGGAAACAGGACCAAGGTATTTATTTAGGTGTTCGCCATGTTCGTGTTTCGTTTAGTGCCACATGTACATCTTATGTCGTGAAGGTTATTGATCCCTGGGAAAGGTTGTAATGATTAAGGTAAAACATGACCATCAAATGAAAGTGTGTAATTTGTGTTTAAGTGCGGATCATCTGTATAGAGATTGACCCCATTAAGTTAGTTGTAAACTTATAATACGTTAAACTACTCAACACTTTGTATTATTATACATTGGATGTTTAACTTAGTTGGAAACTTATAATCAGTTAAACTACTTAACATCTTGTATTATATTATTTTTATTGTTTAATTTACCTGTAATTACACTGCTAGTAACTTTTGTAAGAAAATGAATTAAATAGGCTAGAGAATTATTTTAGGTAGTTCATATGAGTTATGATCAAGTGATTTCAAAGACTGTCCTTATTAATAGTAAGGTGATTTATATAAAAAATACAGTCAATGATAAACATTTAAATTTTTGTAATTAAAATTCTCTGTTATATATGCGTATACATATATATATCTTATCTCTATAAGGGATCCTGGATAATACAAAACAAAGAAAACTTGTATATCTGTGTTTCTCAGCAAGATGAAAATAATAGAAATGTAGTTTGACCTGATATACAGCCTGACAGATTTCACAATATTCATTTAAATTCTCCTTTTGTTTTACCGTATTTTCCGCCTAATAAGCTGAATTTCTGGCCCTAAATTTTGGACCTGATTTTTGGGGGTCGGCTTATTGGCCGATCACTAGCTTTGGAGCAAAAAATACCGAAGACCAAAATCGGCCCCAAAATCATACCTTTGATCTCATAGTTTAGGCAGAGTTATTTCAGTTGAATAAACTTTATTTATTAATAGAAAAAGGTCTATACATTACGAATGACATGTATTCATAGAAATAATAATGGCGAGCGGCATTCATATTTGAGGTTTTTAAGGCTAGCTCTACAACTTTCAGTTTAAAAGCAGCATCATAACGCATTCTTTTTTTGCAGTGTAGACATCTTTGGTTTTGACGGTACAATGATAAACTCCCACTACATACCCTGGTATTTATACCCTGGGTTAGTGGTTTTAATTACTGAGTAAAATTCTGGAATTTCATTGGTTACCCTAATTACAGTGAGTGAAGCCAATAACGAATGACATATTGATTCCATCTCTGTCTCAATACGACACGTTCTGCTTTACTACAGAACGCCAATGATCACACACAACATGCATGCTGACGCTGAAACGAGACTAAGAAGTCATTTTGAAGAAACTTGTCACTTCTTAAAAATGGCCTCAGTTTATTGGGCGGTAATAAGCAAAAACCCTCATTTTCAGAGCTGAAAATTGGCCTCGGCTTATTAACCGGAAAATACGGTAACTCAGCTACACTTTTTCAGAGCATTAATCAAATAAACCTTTATGAAGATGGATGTGTCTGACGAGCACATTAAGCATATAATGTTTTATGAGTTTGAAAAAGGCAATGGTGCAGTAGAAACTTACAAAACATTCAAGGTGTTTATGGTGTGGAGTCTCCCAATGAAATAAAATGTCGAAGGTGGTTTTAGAAGATCAGATCAGGTGAATTAAGTGATGCTCCACGTTCAAGTCATCCTGTTGAGTTTAATGATGACTTACTGCTGGCAGCAACTGATGAAGATTGTGCTGTAACAGTTGAAGAACTAGAACAGAAGTTTAATTCAAACCATTTGATAGTTCATCATCTGCAACATCTTGGAAAGATGTCAATATATGGAAAATGGGTTCCCCATTATTTGACAGTAGCCAACCTTAGAGCAAGAGTGGACATTTGCACTTCTCTCCATGAACATAACTTGCTTTTTTGATATATGGATAAATGGATATATTATAAAATGTTAAGTGCAGCAGACAATGGCTGAGTGCAGGTAAACTGGCTAAAGCACAGCCTATAATGGACCTTCACCTCAGGAAAGCCTTGTTAAGCATTTGGTGGGATGTTGTTGGAGTGATCCACTTTTGAGTTGTTGCCACTCAATGTATAGATTACATCAGACTTGTATTGTCAACAGTTAGAGCATTTGAATGTTGCACTGATAAAAAAAAGAGCCTGCTTTGGTCATAGATATAGTGTTACAATAGAATAATGCACGGCCTGTTTCTGGTCATAGGTATAGTGTTACAATAGAATAATGCACGGCCTGGTTTGGTCATAGGTATAGTGTTACAATAGAATAATGCACGGCCTGTTTTGGTCATAGGTAAAGTGTTACAATAGAATAATGCATGGCCCCACACAGCAAGGATCACATCTGTATAAATTGAATAGGCAGACTGAGAGAAACTTCCACATCCTCCTTATTCACCAGATCTTGTTCCATCTGATCATCATCTGTTTTGAAGTTTGCAGAACTATCTTGATGGAAAAGAGTTTGGAACACATGAAAATGTTAAAATTACCCTCTCTATAACCTTTTCCTCCAAACCCCAAGAATTTTATAGACGTGACATTCAGAAGCTTGTGAATCGTTGGGAGGAAATAATTAATAATAATGGAACATACATTAAGTAATGTTAAAAGCATTTAAAATTCTTTCTCTCTTTTTCTGAACATAAAAATCAGATGTTACTTAAAGGATGACCTGATATTATCAGTACATGTAGTGCAAGACACTCAAGTTGAGGGGTTAGTATGAGCTGATAATTTGTCTCTTAGTATATTACTTAAAGGATGACCTGATATTATCAGTACATGTAGTAAAAGACACTCAAGTTGAGGGGTAAGTATGAGCTGAGAATTTGTCTCTAGTATATTACTTAAAGGATGACCTGATATTATCAGTACATGTGGTGCAAGACACTCAAGTTAGGGGTTACTATGAGCTGAGAATTTGTCTCTAGTATATTACTTAAAGGATGACCTGATATTATCAGCACATGTAGTGCAAGACACTCAAGTTGAGGGGTTAGTATGAGCTGATAATTTGTCTCTAGTATATTACATAAAGGATGACCTGATATTATTAGTACATGGAGTACAAGACACTCAAGTTGAGGGGTTAGTATGAGCTGATAATTTGTCCCTAGTATATTACTTAAAGGATGACCTGATATTATCAGTACATGTAGAAAAGACACTCAAGTTGAGGGGTTAGTATGAGCTGAGAATTTGTCTCTAGTATATTACTTAAAGGATGACCTGATATTATCAGTACATGTGGTGCAAGACACTCAAGTTTAGGGGTTAATATGAGCTGATAATTTGTCTCTAGTATATTACTTAAAGGATGACCTGATATTATTAGTACATGGAGTACAAGACACTCAAGTTGAGGGGTTGGTATGAGCTGAGAATTTGTCTCTAGTATATTACTTAAAGGATGACCAAATATCATCAGTACATGTAGTACAAGACACTCAAGTTGAGGGGTTAGTATGAGCTGAGAATTTGTTTCTAGTATATTACTTAAAGGATGACCTGATATTATGAGTACATGTAGTACAAGACACACAAGTTGAGGGGTTAGTATGAGCTGAGAATTTGTTTCTAGTATATTACTTAAAGGATGACCTGATATCATTACATGTAGTACAAGACACTCAAGTTGAGGGGTTAGTATGAGCTGATAATTTGTCTGGTATATTACTTAAAGGATGACCTGATATTATCAGTACATGTAGTACAAGACACTCAAGTTGATGGGTTAGTATGAGCTGATAATTTGTCTCCAGTATATTACTTAAAGGATAACCTGATATTATCAGTACATGTGGTGCAAAAACACTCAAGTTTAGGGGTTAGTATGAGCTGATAATTTTTCTCTAGTATATTACTTAAAGGATGACCTGATATTATCAGTACATGGTGCAAGACACTCAAGTTTAGGGGTTAGTATGAGCTGAGAATTTGTCTCTAGTATATTACTTAAAGGATGACCTGATATTATCAGTACATGTATTGTACAAGACACTCAAGTTGAGGGTTAGTATGAGCTGATAATATGTCTAGTATATTACTTAAAGGATGACCTGATACTTTCAGTACATGTAGTGCAAGACACTCAAGTTTAGGGGTTAGTATGAGCTGAGAATTTGTCTCTAGTATATTACTTAAAGGATGACCTAATATCATCAGTACATGTAGTACAAGACACTCAAGTTTAGGGGTTAGTATGAGCTGAGAATTTGTCTCTAGTATATTATTTAAAGGATGCCTGATATTATCAGTACATGTGGTGCAAGACACTCAAGTTGATGGGTTAGTATGAGCTGATAATTTGTTTCTAGTATATTACTTAAAGGATGACCTGATATTATCAGTACATGTAGTACAAAAACCTCAAGTTGAGGGGTTAGTATGAGCTGATAATTTGTCTCTAGTATATTACTTAAAGGATGACCTTATATTATCAGTACATGTGGTACAAGACACTCAAGTTTAGGGGTTAGTACGAGCTGATAATTTGTCTCTAGTATATTACTTAAAGGATGACCTGATATTATCAGTACATGTAATGCAAGACACTTAGTTGATGGGTTAGTATGAGCTGATAATTTGTCTAGTATATTACTTAAAGGATGACCTGATACTATCAGTACATGTAGTGCAAGACACTCAAGTTTAGGGGTTAGTATGAGCTGATAATTTGTCTCTAGTATATTACTTAAAGGATGACCTGATATTATCAGTACATGTGGTGCAAGACACTCAAGTTTAGGGGTTAGTATGAGCTGAGAATTTGTCTCTAGTATATTACTTAAAGGATGACCTGATATTATCAGTACATGTAGTGCAAGACACTCAAGTTGATGGGTTATTATGAGCTGATAATTTGTCTCTAGTATATTACTTAAAGGATGACGTGATATTATCAGGACATGTAGTACAAGACACTCAAGTTGATAGGTTACTATGAGCTGATAATTTGTCTCCAGTATATTACTTAAAGGATGACCTAATATTATCAGTACATGTGGTACAAGACACTCAAGTTTAGGGGTTAGTATGAGCTGATAATTTGTTTCTAGTATATTACTTAAAGGATGACCTGATATTATCAGTACATGTAGTGCAAGACACTCAAGTTGATGGGTTAGTATGAGCTGATAATTTGTCTCTAGTATATTACTTAAAGGATGACCTGATATTATCAGTACATGTGGTACAAGACACTCAAGTTTAGGGGTTACCATGAGCTGAGAATTTGTCTCTAGTATATTACTTAAAGGATGACCTGATATTATCAGTACATGTAGTGCAAGACACTCAAGTTGATGGGTTATTATGAGCTGATAATTTGTCTCTAGTATATTACTTAAAGGATGACCTGATATTATCAGGACATGTAGTACAAGACACTCAAGTTGATAGGTTACTATGAGCTGATAATTTGTCTCCAGTATATTACTTAAAGGATGACCTAATATTATCAGTACATGTGGTACAAGACACTCAAGTTTAGGGTTAGTATGAGCTGATAATTTGTTTCTAGTATATTACTTAAAGGATGACCTGATATTATCAGTACAAAACACTCAAGTTGAGGGGTTAGTATGAGCTGATAATTTGTCTCTAGTATATTACTTAAAGGATGACCTGATATTATCAGAACATGTAGTGCAAGACACTCAAGTTGATGGGTTAGTATGAGCTGATAATTTGTCTCTAGTATATTACTTAAAGGATGACCTGATATTATCAGTACATGTGGTACAAGACACTCAAGTTTAGGGGTTAGTATGAGCTGATAATTTGTCTCTAGTATATTACTTAAAGGATGACCTGATATTATCAGCACATGTAGTGCAAGACACTCAAGTTGAGGGGTTAGTATGAGCTGATAATTTGTCTCTAGTATATTACATAAAGGATGACCTGATATTATCAGTACATGGAGTACAAGACACTCAAGTTGAGGGGTTAGTATGAGCTCATAATTTGTCCCTTAGTATATTACTTAAAGGATGACCTGATATTATCAGTACATCTAGAAAAGACACTCAAGTTGAGGGGTTAGTATGAGCTGATAATTTGTCTCTAGTATTACTTAAAGGATGACCTGATATTATCAGTACATGTAGTGCAAGACACTCAAGTTGAGGGGTTAGTATGAGCTGATAATTTGTTTCTAGTATATTACATAAAGGATGACCTGATATTATTAGTACATGGAGTACAAGACACTCAAGTTGAGGGGTTAGTATGAGCTCATAATTTGTCCCTTAGTATATTACTTAAAGGATGACCTGATACTTTCAGTACATGTAGTGCAAGACACTCAAGTTTAGGGGTTAGTATGAGCTGAGAATTTGTTTCTAGTATATTACTTAAAGGATGACCTGATATTATCAGTACATGTAGTACAAAACACTCAAGTTGAGGGGTTAGTATGAGCTGATAATTTGTCTCTAGTATATTACTTAAAGGATGACCTTATATTATCAGTACATGTGGTACAAGACACTCAAGTTTAGGGGTTAGTATGAGCTGATAATTTGTCTCTAGTATATTACTTAAAGGATGACCTGATATTATCAGTACATGTAATGCAAGACACACTAGTTGATGGGTTAGTATGAGCTGATAATTTGTCTAGTATATTACTTAAAGGATGACCTGATACTATCATTACATGTAGTACAAGACACTCAAGTTTAGGGGTTAGTATGAGCTGATAATTTGTCTCTAGTATATTACTTGACCTGATATTATCAGTACATGTGGTGCAAGACACTCAAGTTTAGGGGTTACCATGAGCTGAGAATTTGTCTCTAGTATATTACTTAAAGGATGACCTGATATTATCAGTACATGTAGTGCAAGACACTCAAGTTGATGGGTTATTATGAGCTGATAATTTGTCTCTAGTATATTACTTAAAGGATGACCTGATATTATCAGGACATGTAGTACAAGACACTCAAGTTGATAGGTTACTATGAGCTGATAATTTGTCTCCAGTATATTACTTAAAGGATGACCTGATATTATCAGTACATGTGGTACAAGACACTCAAGTTTAGGGGTTAGTATGAGCTGATAATTTGTTTCTAGTATATTACTTAAAGGATGACCTGA
The DNA here is from genome assembly GCF_004210375.1 of Tachypleus tridentatus. Lineage (NCBI taxonomy): Eukaryota > Metazoa > Arthropoda > Merostomata > Xiphosura > Limulidae > Tachypleus > Tachypleus tridentatus. The sequence goes on from NW_027467922.1 coordinate 11,263, forward strand.
TATTATCAGTACAAAACACTCAAGTTGAGGGGTTAGTATGAGCTGATAATTTGTCTCTAGTATATTACTTAAAGGATGACCTGATATTATCAGAACATGTAGTGCAAGACACTCAAGTTGATGGGTTAGTATGAGCTGATAATTTGTCTCTAGTATATTACTTAAAGGATGACCTGATATTATCAGTACATGTGGTACAAGACACTCAAGTTTAGGGGTTACCATGAGCTGAGAATTTGTCTCTGGTATATTACTTAAAGGATGACGTGATATTATCAGGACATGTAGTACAAGACACTCAAGTTGATAGGTTACTATGAGCTGATAATTTGTCTCCAGTATATTACTTAAAGGATGACCTAATATTATCAGTACATGTGGTACAAGACACTCAAGTTTTGGGGTTAGTATGAGCTGATAATTTGTTTCTAGTATATTACTTAAAGGATGACCTGATATTATCAGTACAAAACACTCAAGTTGAGGGGTTAGTATGAGCTGATAATTTGTCTCTAGTATATTACTTAAAGGATGACCTGATATTATCAGAACATGTAGTGCAAGACACTCAAGTTGATGGGTTAGTATGAGCTGATAATTTGTCTCTAGTATATTACTTAAAGGATGACCTGATATTATCAGTACATGTGGTACAAGACACTCAAGTTTAGGGGTTAGTATGAGCTGATAATTTGTCTCTAGTATATTACATAAAGGATGACCTGATATTATTAGTACATGGAGTACAAGACACTCAAGTTGAGGGGTTAGTATGAGCTGATAATTTGTCCCTTAGTATATTACTTAAAGGATGACCTGATATTATCAGTACATGTAGAAAAGACACTCAAGTTGAGGGGTTAGTATGAGCTGAGAATTTGTCTCTAGTATATTACTTAAAGGATGACCTGATATTATCAGTACATGTGGTGCAAGACACTCAAGTTTATGAGGGTTAATATGAGCTGAGAATTTGTCTCTAGTATATTACTTAAAGGATGACCTGATATATAGTACATGTAGTACAAGACACATGGGTACAAGACACTCAAGTTGATGGGTTAGTATGAGCTGATAATTTGTCTCCAGTATATTACTTAAAGGATGACCTGATATTATCAGTACATGTGGTACAAAACACTCAAGTTTAGGGGTTGGTATGAGCTGAGAATTTGTCTCTAGTATATTACTTAAAGGATGACCTGATATTATCAGTACATGTGGTGCAAGACACTCAAGTTTAGGGGTTACTATGAGCTGAGAATTTGTCTCTAGTATATTACTTAAAGGATGACCTGATATTATTAGTACATGGGTACAAGACACTCAAGTTGAGGGGTTGGTATGAGCTGAGAATTTGTCTCTAGTATATTACTTAAAGGATGACCAAATATCATCAGTACATGTAGTACAAGACACTCAAGTTGAGGGGTTAGTATGAGCTGAGAATTTGTTTCTAGTATATTACTTAAAGGATGACCTGATATCATTACATGTAGTACAAGACACTCAAGTTGAGGGGTTAGTATGAGCTGATAATTTGTCTGGTATATTACTTAAAGGATGACCTGATATTATCAGTACATGTAGTACAAGACACTCAAGTTGATGGGTTAGTATGAGCTGATAATTTGTCTCCAGTATATTACTTAAAGGATAACCTGATATTATCAGTACATGTGGTGCAAAACACACAAGTTTAGGGGTTAGTATGAGCTGATAATTTTCTCTAGTATATTACTTAAAGGATGACCTGATATTATCAGTACATGTGGTGCAAGACACTCAAGTTTAGGGTTACTATGAGCTGAGAATTTGTCTCTAGTATATTACTTAAAGGATGACCTGATATTATCAGTACATGTATTGCAAGACACCAAGTTGAGGGGTTAGTATGAGCTGAGAATTTGTCTCTAGTATATTATTTAAAGGATGAACTGATATTATCAGTACATGTATTGCAAGACACTCAAGTTGAGGGGTTAGTATGAGCTGATAATATGTCTAGTATATTACTTAAAGGATGACCTGATACTTTCAGTACATGTAGTGCAAGACACTCAAGTTTAGGGGTTAGTATGAGCTGAGAATTTTCTCTAGTATATTACTTAAAGGATGACCTAATATCATCAGTACATGTAGTACAAGACACTCAAGTTTAGGGGTTAGTATGAGCTGAGAATTTGTCTCTAGTATATTATTTAATGGATGCTCTGATATTATCAGTACATGTGGTGCAAGACACTCAAGTTGATGGGTTAGTATGAGCTGAGAATTTGTCTCTAGTATATTACTTAAAGGATGACCTGATATTATCAGTACATGTAGTGCAAGACACTCAAGTTGATGGGTTATTATGAGCTGATAATTTGTCTCTAGTATATTACTTAAAGGATGACCTGATATTATCAGGACATGTAGTACAAGACACTCAAGTTGATAGGTTAGTATGAGCTGATAATTTGTCTCCAGTATATTACTTAAAGGATGACCTGATATTATCAGTACATGTGGTACAAGACACTCAAGTTTAGGGTTTAGTATGAGCTGATAATTTGTTTCTAGTATATTACTTAAAGGATGACCTGATATTATCAGTACAAAACACTCAAGTTGAGGGGTTAGTATGAGCTGATAATTTGTCTCTAGTATATTACTTAAAGGATGACCTGATATTATCAGAACATGTAGTGCAAGACACTCAAGTTGATGGGTTAGTATGAGCTGATAATTTGTCTCTAGTATATTACTTAAAGGATGACCTGATATTATCAGTACATGTGGTACAAGACACTCAAGTTTAGGGGTTAGTATGAGCTGAGAATTTGTCTCTGGTATATTACTTAAAGGATGACCTGATATTATCAGGACATGTAGTACAAGACACTCAAGTTGAGGGGTTACTATGAGCTGATAATTTGTCTCCAGTATATTACTTAAAGGATGACCTAATATTATCAGTACATGTGGTACAAGACACTCAAGTTTTGGGGTTAGTATGAGCTGATAATTTGTTTCTAGTATATTACTTAAAGGATGACCTGATATTATCAGTACAAAACACTCAAGTTGAGGGGTTAGTATGAGCTGATAATTTGTCTCTAGTATATTACTTAAAGGATGACCTGATATTATCAGTACATGTAGTGCAAGACACTCAAGTTGATGGGTTAGTATGAGCTGATAATTTGTCTCTAGTATATTACTTAAAGGATGACCTGATATTATCAGTACATGTGGTACAAGACACTCAAGTTTAGGGGTTAGTATGAGCTGATAATTTGTCTCTAGTATATTACATAAAGGATGACCTGATATTATTAGTACATGGAGTACAAGACACTCAAGTTGAGGGGTTAGTATGAGCTCATAATTTGTCCCTTAGTATATTACTTAAAGGATGACCTGATATTATCAGTACATCTAGAAAAGACACTCAAGTTGAGGGGTTAGTATGAGCTGAGAATTTGTCTCTAGTATATTACTTAAAGGATGACCTGATATTATCAGTACATGTGGTGCAAGACACTCAAGTTTAGGGGTTAATATGAGCTGAGAATTTGTCTCTAGTATATTACTTAAAGGATGACCTGATATTATTAGTACATCTAGAAAAAGACACTCAAGTTGAGGGGTTAGTATGAGCTGAGAATTTGTCTCTAGTATATTACTTAAAGGATGACCAAATATCATCAGTACATGTAGTACAAGACACTCAAGTTGAGGGGTTAGTATGAGCTGAGAATTTGTTTCTAGTATATTACTTAAAGGATGACCTGATATCATTACATGTAGTACAAGACACTCAAGTTGATGGGTTAGTATGAGCTGATAATTTGTCTCCAGTATATTACTTAAAGGATGACCTGATATTATCAGTACATGTGGTGCAAAACACACAAGTTTAGGGGTTAGTATGAGCTGATAATTTTTCTCTAGTATATTACTTAAAGGATGACCTGATATTATCAGTACATGTGGTGCAAGACACTCAAGTTTAGGGGTTAGTATGAGCTGATAATTTGTCTCCAGTATATTACTTAAAGGATGAACCTGATATTATCAGTACATGTGGTGCAAAACACACTCAAGTTTAGGGGTTAGTATGAGCTGATAATTTGTCTCTAGTATATTACTTAAAGGATGACCTGATATTATCAGTACATGTGGTGCAAGACACTCAAGTTTAGGGGTTAGTATGAGCTGAGAATTTGTCTCTAGTATATTACTTAAAGGATGACCTGATATTATCAGTACATGTAGTACAAGACACTCAAGTTGAGGGGTTAGTATGAGCTGAGAATTTGTCTCTAGTATATTACTTAAAGGATGACCTGATATTATCAGTACATGTATTGCAAGACACTCAAGTTGAGGGGTTAGTATGAGCTGATAATTTGTCTAGTATATTACTTAAAGGATGACCTGATATTATCAGTACATGTAGTACAAGACACTCAAGTTTAGGGGTTAGTATGAGCTGAGAATTTGTCTCTAGTATATTACTTAAAGGATGACCTGATATTATCAGTACATGTAGTACAAGACACTCAAGTTTAGGGGTTAGTATGAGCTGAGAATTTGTCTCTAGTATATTACTTAAAGGATGACCTGATATTATCAGTACATGTGGTGCAAGACACTCAAGTTGATGGGTTAGTATGAGCTGATAATTTGTCTCTAGTATATTACTTAAAGGATGACCTGATATTATCAGTACATGTAGTACAAGACACTCAAGTTGAGGGGTTAGTATGAGCTGATAATTTGTCTCTAGTATATTACTTAAAGGATGACCTGATATTATCAGTACATGTGGTACAAGACACTCAAGTTTAGGGGTTAGTATGAGCTGATAATTTGTCTCTAGTATATTACTTAAAGGATGACCTGATATTATCAGTACATGTAGAAAAGACACTCAAGTTGAGGGGTTAGTATGAGCTGATAATTTGTCTCTAGTATATTACTTAAAGGATGACCTGATATTATCAGTACATGTAGTGCAAGACACTCAAGTTGAGGGGTTAGTATGAGCTGATAATTTGTCTCTAGTATATTACTTAAAGGATGACCTGATATTATCAGTACATGGGTACAAGACACTCAAGTTGAGGGGTTAGTATGAGCTGATAATTTGTCTCTTAGTATATTACTTAAAGGATGACCTGATATTATCAGTACATGTAGTAAAAGACACTCAAGTTGAGGGGTTAGTATGAGCTGAGAATTTGTCTCTAGTATATTACTTAAAGGATGACCTGATATTATCAGTACATGTAGTGCAAGACACTCAAGTTGATGGGTTAGTATGAGCTGATAATTTGTCTCTAGTATATTACTTAAAGGATGACCTGATATTATCAGTACATGTAGTACAAGACACTCAAGTTGATAGGTTAGTATGAGCTGATAATTTGTCTCTAGTATATTACTTAAAGGATGACCTGATATTATCAGTACATGTGGTACAAGACACTCAAGTTTAGGGGTTAGTATGAGCTGATAATTTGTCTCTAGTATATTACTTAAAGGATGACCTGATATTATCAGTACATGTAGTGCAAGACACTCAAGTTGATGGGTTAGTATGAGCTGATAATTTGTCTCTAGTATATTACTAAAGGATGACCTGATATTATCAGTACATGTGGTACAAGACACTCAAGTTGAGGGGTTAGTATGAGCTGAGAATTTGTCTCTAGTATATTACTTAAAGGATGACCTGATATTATCAGTACATGTAGTGCAAGACACTCAAGTTGATGGGTTAGTATGAGCTGATAATTTGTCTCTAGTATATTACTTAAAGGATGACCTGATATTATCAGGACATGTAGTACAAGACACTCAAGTTGATAGGTTAGTATGAGCTGATAATTTGTCTCTAGTATATTACTTAAAGGATGACCTGATATTATCAGTACATGTGGTACAAGACACTCAAGTTTAGGGGTTAGTATGAGCTGATAATTTGTTTCTAGTATATTACTTAAAGGATGACCTGATATTATCAGTACAAAACACTCAAGTTGAGGGGTTAGTATGAGCTGATAATTTGTCTCTAGTATATTACTTAAAGGATGACCTGATATTATCAGTACATGTAGTGCAAGACACTCAAGTTGATGGGTTAGTATGAGCTGATAATTTGTCTCTAGTATATTACTTAAAGGATGACCTGATATTATCAGTACATGTGGTACAAGACACTCAAGTTTAGGGGTTAGTATGAGCTGATAATTTGTCTCTAGTATATTACTTAAAGGATGACCTGATATTATCAGTACATGTAGTGCAAGACACTCAAGTTGAGGGGTTAGTATGAGCTGATAATTTGTCTCTAGTATATTACTTAAAGGATGACCTGATATTATTAGTACATGGAGTACAAGACACTCAAGTTGAGGGGTTAGTATGAGCTGATAATTTGTCTCTAGTATATTACTTAAAGGATGACCTGATATTATCAGTACATGTAGTAAAAGACACTCAAGTTGAGGGGTTAGTATGAGCTGATAATTTGTCTCTAGTATATTACTTAAAGGATGACCTGATATTATCAGTACATGTAGTGCAAGACACTCAAGTTGAGGGGTTAGTATGAGCTGATAATTTGTTTCTAGTATATTACTTAAAGGATGACCTGATATTATTAGTACATGGAGTACAAGACACTCAAGTTGAGGGGTTAGTATGAGCTGATAATTTGTCCCTAGTATATTACTTAAAGGATGACCTGATATTATCAGTACATGTAGTGCAAGACACTCAAGTTTAGGGGTTAGTATGAGCTGAGAATTTGTCTCTAGTATATTACTTAAAGGATGCCTGATATTATCAGTACATGTGGTGCAAGACACTCAAGTTGAGGGGTTAGTATGAGCTGATAATTTGTTTCTAGTATATTACTTAAAGGATGACCTGATATTATCAGTACATGTAGTACAAAACACTCAAGTTGAGGGGTTAGTATGAGCTGATAATTTGTCTCTAGTATATTACTTAAAGGATGACCTGATATTATCAGTACATGTGGTACAAGACACTCAAGTTTAGGGGTTAGTATGAGCTGATAATTTGTCTCTAGTATATTACTTAAAGGATGACCTGATATTATCAGTACATGTAATGCAAGACACACAAGTTGATGGGTTAGTATGAGCTGATAATTTGTCTAGTATATTACTTAAAGGATGACCTGATACTATCAGTACATGTAGTGCAAGACACTCAAGTTTAGGGGTTAGTATGAGCTGATAATTTGTCTCTAGTATATTACTTGACCTGATATTATCAGTACATGTGGTGCAAGACACTCAAGTTTAGGGGTTAGTATGAGCTGAGAATTTGTCTCTAGTATATTACTTAAAGGATGACCTGATATTATCAGTACATGTAGTGCAAGACACTCAAGTTGATGGGTTATTATGAGCTGATAATTTGTCTCTAGTATATTACTTAAAGGATGACCTGATATTATCAGGACATGTAGTACAAGACACTCAAGTTGATAGGTTACTATGAGCTGATAATTTGTCTCCAGTATATTACTTAAAGGATGACCTAATATTATCAGTACATGTGGTACAAGACACTCAAGTTTAGGGGTTAGTATGAGCTGATAATTTGTTTCTAGTATATTACTTAAAGGATGACCTGATATTATCAGTACAAAACACTCAAGTTGAGGGGTTAGTATGAGCTGATAATTTGTCTCTAGTATATTACTTAAAGGATGACCTGATATTATCAGAACATGTAGTGCAAGACACTCAAGTTGATGGGTTAGTATGAGCTGATAATTTGTCTCTAGTATATTACTTAAAGGATGACCTGATATTATCAGTACATGTGGTACAAGACACTCAAGTTTAGGGGTTAGTATGAGCTGAGAATTTGTCTCTAGTATATTACTTAAAGGATGACCTGATATTATCAGTACATGTAGTACAAGACACTCAAGTTGATAGGTTAGTATGAGCTGATAATTTGTCTCCAGTATATTACTTAAAGGATGACCTAATATTATCAGTACATGTGGTACAAGACACTCAAGTTTTGGGGTTAGTATGAGCTGATAATTTGTTTCTAGTATATTACTTAAAGGATGACCTGATATTATCAGTACAAAACACTCAAGTTGAGGGGTTAGTATGAGCTGATAATTTGTCTCTAGTATATTACTTAAAGGATGACCTGATATTATCAGAACATGTAGTGCAAGACACTCAAGTTGAGGGGTTAGTATGAGCTGATAATTTGTCTCTAGTATATTACTTAAAGGATGACCTGATATTATCAGTACATGTGGTACAAGACACTCAAGTTTAGGGGTTAGTATGAGCTGATAATTTGTCTCTAGTATATTACATAAAGGATGACCTGATATTATTAGTACATGGAGTACAAGACACTCAAGTTGAGGGGTTAGTATGAGCTCATAATTTGTCCCTTAGTATATTACTTAAAGGATGACCTGATATTATCAGTACATCTAGAAAAGACACTCAAGTTGAGGGGTTAGTATGAGCTGAGAATTTGTCTCTAGTATATTACTTAAAGGATGACCTGATATTATCAGTACATGTGGTGCAAGACACTCAAGTTTAGGGGTTAATATGAGCTGAGAATTTGTCTCTAGTATATTACTTAAAGGATGACCTGATATTATTAGTACATGGAGTACAAGACACTCAAGTTGAGGGGTTGGTATGAGCTGAGAATTTGTCTCTAGTATATTACTTAAAGGATGACCAAATATCATCAGTACATGTAGTACAAGACACTCAAGTTGAGGGGTTAGTATGAGCTGAGAATTTGTTTCTAGTATATTACTTAAAGGATGACCTGATATCATTACATGTAGTACAAGACACTCAAGTTGATGGGTTAGTATGAGCTGATAATTTGTCTCCAGTATATTACTTAAAGGATAACCTGATATTATCAGTACATGTGGTGCAAAAAACACACAAGTTTAGGGGTTAGTATGAGCTGATAATTTTCTCTAGTATATTACTTAAAGGATGACCTGATATTATCAGTACATGTGGTGCAAGACACTCAAGTTTAGGGGTTACTATGAGCTGAGAATTTGTCTCTAGTATATTACTTAAAGGATGACCTGATATTATTAGTACATGGAGTACAAGACACTCAAGTTGAGGGGTTGGTATGAGCTGAGAATTTGTCTCTAGTATATTACTTAAAGGATGACCAAATATCATCAGTACATGTAGTACAAGACACTCAAGTTGAGGGGTTAGTATGAGCTGAGAATTTGTTTCTAGTATATTACTTAAAGGATGACCTGATATCATTACATGTAGTACAAGACACTCAAGTTGAGGGGTTAGTATGAGCTGATAATTTGTCTGGTATATTACTTAAAGGATGACCTGATATTATCAGTACATGTAGTACAAGACACTCAAGTTGATGGGTTAGTATGAGCTGATAATTTGTCTCCAGTATATTACTTAAAGGATAACCTGATATTATCAGTACATGTGCAAAACACACAAGTTTAGGGGTTAGTATGAGCTGATAATTTTCTCTAGTGTATTACTTAAAGGATGACCTGATATTATCAGTACATGTGGTGCAAGACACTCAAGTTTAGGGGTTACTATGAGCTGAGAATTTGTCTCTAGTATATTACTTAAAGGATGACCTGATATTATCAGTACATGTATTGCAAGACACTCAAGTTGAGGGGTTAGTATGAGCTGAGAATTTGTCTCTAGTATATTATTTAAAGGATGAACTGATATTATCAGTACATGTATTGCAAGACACTCAAGTTGAGGGGTTAGTATGAGCTGATAATATGTCTAGTATATTACTTAAAGGATGACCTGATACTTTCAGTACATGTAGTGCAAGACACTCAAGTTTAGGGGTTAGTATGAGCTGAGAATTTTCTCTAGTATATTACTTAAAGGATGACCTAATATCATCAGTACATGTAGTACAAGACACTCAAGTTTAGGGGTTAGTATGAGCTGAGAATTTGTCTCTAGTATATTATTTAATGGATGCTCTGATATTATCAGTACATGTGGTGCAAGACACTCAAGTTGATGGGTTAGTATGAGCTGAGAATTTGTCTCTAGTATATTACTTAAAGGATGACCTGATATTATCAGTACATGTAGTGCAAGACACTCAAGTTGATGGGTTATTATGAGCTGATAATTTGTCTCTAGTATATTACTTAAAGGATGACCTGATATTATCAGGACATGTAGTACAAGACACTCAAGTTGATAGGTTACTATGAGCTGATAATTTGTCTCCAGTATATTACTTAAAGGATGACCTAATATTATCAGTACATGTGGTACAAGACACTCAAGTTTAGGGTTTAGTATGAGCTGATAATTTGTTTCTAGTATATTACTTAAAGGATGACCTGATATTATCAGTACACAAAACACTCAAGTTGAGGGGTTAGTATGAGCTGATAATTTGTCTCTAGTATATTACTTAAAGGATGACCTGATATTATCAGAACATGTAGTGCAAGACACTCAAGTTGATGGGTTAGTATGAGCTGATAATTTGTCTCTAGTATATTACTTAAAGGATGACCTGATATTATCAGTACATGTGGTACAAGACACTCAAGTTTAGGGGTTACCATGAGCTGAGAATTTGTCTCTGGTATATTACTTAAAGGATGACGTGATATTATCAGGACATGTAGTACAAGACACTCAAGTTGATAGGTTACTATGAGCTGATAATTTGTCTCCAGTATATTACTTAAAGGATGACCTAATATTATCAGTACATGTGGTACAAGACACTCAAGTTTTGGGGTTAGTATGAGCTGATAATTTGTTTCTAGTATATTACTTAAAGGATGACCTGATATTATCAGTACAAAACACTCAAGTTGAGGGGTTAGTATGAGCTGATAATTTGTCTCTAGTATATTACTTAAAGGATGACCTGATATTATCAGTACATGTAGTGCAAGACACTCAAGTTGATGGGTTAGTATGAGCTGATAATTTGTCTCTAGTATATTACTTAAAGGATGACCTGATATTATCAGTACATGTGGTACAAGACACTCAAGTTTAGGGGTTAGTATGAGCTGATAATTTGTCTCTAGTATATTACATAAAGGATGACCTGATATTATTAGTACATGGAGTACAAGACACTCAAGTTGAGGGGTTAGTATGAGCTCATAATTTGTCCCTTAGTATATTACTTAAAGGATGACCTGATATTATCAGTACATCTAGAAAAAGACACTCAAGTTGAGGGGTTAGTATGAGCTGAGAATTTGTCTCTAGTATATTACTTAAAGGATGACCTGATATTATCAGTACATGTGGTGCAAGACACTCAAGTTTAGGGGTTAATATGAGCTGAGAATTTGTCTCTAGTATATTACTTAAAGGATGACCTGATATTATTAGTACATGGAGTACAAGACACTCAAGTTGAGGGGTTGGTATGAGCTGAGAATTTGTCTCTAGTATATTACTTAAAGGATGACCAAATATCATCAGTACATGTAGTACAAGACACTCAAGTTGAGGGGTTAGTATGAGCTGAGAATTTGTTTCTAGTATATTACTTAAAGGATGACCTGATATCATTACATGTAGTACAAGACACTCAAGTTGATGGGTTAGTATGAGCTGATAATTTGTCTCCAGTATATTACTTAAAGGATAACCTGATATTATCAGTACATGTGGTTCAAAACACACAAGTTTAGGGGTTAGTATGAGCTGATAATTTTCTCTAGTATATTACTTAAAGGATGACCTGATATTATCAGTACATGTGGTGCAAGACACTCAAGTTTAGGGGTTACTATGAGCTGAGAATTTGTCTCTAGTATATTACTTAAAGGATGACCTGATATTATTAGTACATGGAGTACAAGACACTCAAGTTGAGGGGTTGGTATGAGCTGAGAATTTGTCTCTAGTATATTACTTAAAGGATGACCAAATATCATCAGTACATGTAGTACAAGACACTCAAGTTGAGGGGTTAGTATGAGCTGAGAATTTGTTTCTAGTATATTACTTAAAGGATGACCTGATATCATTACATGTAGTACAAGACACTCAAGTTGAGGGGTTAGTATGAGCTGATAATTTGTCTGGTATATTACTTAAAGGATGACCTGATATTATCAGTACATGTAGTACAAGACACTCAAGTTGATGGGTTAGTATGAGCTGATAATTTGTCTCCAGTATATTACTTAAAGGATGACCTGATATTATCAGTACATGTGGTGCAAAACACACAAGTTTAGGGGTTAGTATGAGCTGATAATTTTTCTCTAGTATATTACTTAAAGGATGACCTGATATTATCAGTACATGTGGTGCAAGACACTCAAGTTTAGGGGTTACTATGAGCTGAGAATTTGTCTCTAGTATATTACTTAAAGGATGACCTGATATTATCAGTACATGTATTGCAAGACACTCAAGTTGAGGGGTTAGTATGAGCTGAGAATTTGTCTCTAGTATATTACTTAAAGGATGAACTGATATTATCAGTACATGTATTGCAAGACACTCAAGTTGAGGGGTTAGTATGAGCTGATAATTATGTCTAGTATATTACTTAAAGGATGACCTGATATTTCAGTACATGTAGTGCAAGACACTCAAGTTTAGGGGTTAGTATGAGCTGAGAATTTGTCTCTAGTATATTACTTAAAGGATGACCTAATATCATCAGTACATGTAGTACAAGACACTCAAGTTTAGGGGTTAGTATGAGCTGAGAATTTGTCTCTAGTATATTATTTAAAGGATGACCTGATATTATCAGTACATGTGGTGCAAGACACTCAAGTTGATGGGTTAGTATGAGCTGATAATTTGTTTCTAGTATATTACTTAAAGGATGACCTGATATTATCAGTACATGTAGTACAAAACACTCAAGTTGAGGGGTTAGTATGAGCTGATAATTTGTCTCTAGTATATTACTTAAAGGATGACCTGATATTATCAGTACATGTGGTACAAGACACTCAAGTTTAGGGGTTAGTATGAGCTGATAATTTGTCCCTTAGTATATTACTTAAAGGATGACCTGATATTATCAGTACATGTAGAAAAGACACTCAAGTTGAGGGGTTAGTATGAGCTGATAATTTGTCTCTAGTATATTACTTAAAGGATGACCTGATATTATCAGTACATGTAGTACAAGACACTCAAGTTTAGGGGTTAGTATGAGCTGATAATTTGTCTCTAGTATATTACTTAAAGGATGACCTGATATTATTAGTACATGTAGTACAAGACACTCAAGTTGAGGGGTTAGTATGAGCTGATAATTTGTCCTTAGTATATTACTTAAAGGATGACCTGATATTATCAGTACATGTAGTAAAAGACACTCAAGTTGAGGGGTTAGTATGAGCTGAGAATTTGTCTCTAGTATATTACTTAAAGGATGACCTGATATTATCAGTACATGTAGTGCAAGACACTCAAGTTGAGGGTTAGTATGAGCTGATAATTTGTCTCTAGTATATTACTTAAAGGATGACCTGATATTATCAGTACATGTAGTACAAGACACTCAAGTTGAGGGGTTAGTATGAGCTGATAATTTGTCTCTAGTATATTACTTAAAGGATGACCTGATATTATCAGTACATGTGGTACAAGACACTCAAGTTTAGGGGTTAGTATGAGCTGATAATTTGTTTCTAGTATATTACTTAAAGGATGACCTGATATTATCAGTACAAAACACTCAAGTTGAGGGGTTAGTATGAGCTGATAATTTGTCTCTAGTATATTACTTAAAGGATGACCTGATATTATCAGTACATGTAGTGCAAGACACTCAAGTTGATGGGTTAGTATGAGCTGATAATTTGTCTCTAGTATATTACTTAAAGGATGACCTGATATTATCAGTACATGTGGTACAAGACACTCAAGTTTAGGGGTTAGTATGAGCTGATAATTTGTCTCTAGTATATTACTTAAAGGATGACCTGATATTATCAGTACATGTAGTGCAAGACACTCAAGTTGAGGGGTTAGTATGAGCTGATAATTTGTCTCTAGTATATTACATAAAGGATGACCTGATATTATTAGTACATGGAGTACAAGACACCAAGTTGAGGGGTTAGTATGAGCTGATAATTTGTCCCTTAGTATATTACTTAAAGGATGACCTGATATTATCAGTACATCTAGAAAAGACACTCAAGTTGAGGGGTTAGTATGAGCTGATAATTTGTCTCTAGTATATTACTTAAAGGATGACCTGATATTATCAGTACATGTAGTGCAAGACACTCAAGTTGAGGGGTTAGTATGAGCTGATAATTTGTTTCTAGTATATTACTTAAAGGATGACCTGATATTATTAGTACATGGAGTACAAGACACCCAAGTTGAGGGTTAGTATGAGCTGATAATTTGTCCCTAGTATATTACTAAAGGATGACCTGATATTTCAGTACATGTAGTGCAAGACACTCAAGTTTAGGGGTTAGTATGAGCTGAGAATTTGTCTCTAGTATATTACTTAAAGGATGCCTGATATTATCAGTACATGTGGTGCAAGACACTCAAGTTGATGGGTTAGTATGAGCTGATAATTTGTTTCTAGTATATTACTTAAAGGATGACCTGATATTATCAGTACATGTAGTACAAGACACTCAAGTTGAGGGGTTAGTATGAGCTGATAATTTGTCTCTAGTATATTACTTAAAGGATGACCTGATATTATCAGTACATGTGGTACAAGACACTCAAGTTTAGGGGTTAGTATGAGCTGATAATTTGTCTCTAGTATATTACTTAAAGGATGACCTGATATTATCAGTACATGTAGTGCAAGACACACAAGTTGATGGGTTAGTATGAGCTGATAATTTGTCTAGTATATTACTTAAAGGATGACCTGATACTATCATTACATGTAGTGCAAGACACTCAAGTTTAGGGGTTAGTATGAGCTGATAATTTGTCTCTAGTATATTACTTGACCTGATATTATCAGTACATGTGGTGCAAGACACTCAAGTTTAGGGGTTAGTATGAGCTGAGAATTTGTCTCTAGTATATTACTTAAAGGATGACCTGATATTATCAGTACATGTAGTGCAAGACACTCAAGTTGATGGGTTAGTATGAGCTGATAATTTGTCTCTAGTATATTACTTAAAGGATGACCTGATATTATCAGGACATGTAGTACAAGACACTCAAGTTGATAGGGGTTAGTATGAGCTGATAATTTGTCTCTAGTATATTACTTAAAGGATGACCTGATATTATCAGTACATGTGGTACAAGACACTCAAGTTTAGGGGTTAGTATGAGCTGATAATTTGTTTCTAGTATATTACTTAAAGGATGACCTGATATTATCAGGTACAAAACACTCAAGTTGAGGGGTTAGTATGAGCTGATAATTTGTCTCTAGTATATTACTTAAAGGATGACCTGATATTATCAGTACATGTAGTGCAAGACACTCAAGTTGATGGGTTAGTATGAGCTGATAATTTGTCTCTAGTATATTACTTAAAGGATGACCTGATATTATCAGTACATGTGGTACAAGACACTCAAGTTTAGGGTAGTATGAGCTGAGAATTTGTCTCTAGTATATTACTTAAAGGATGACCTGATATTATCAGTACATGTAGTACAAGACACTCAAGTTGATAGGTTAGTATGAGCTGATAATTTGTCTCTAGTATATTACTTAAAGGATGACCTGATATTATCAGTACATGTGGTACAAGACACTCAAGTTTTGGGGTTAGTATGAGCTGATAATTTGTTTCTAGTATATTACTTAAAGGATGACCTGATATTATCAGTACAAAACACTCAAGTTGAGGGGTTAGTATGAGCTGATAATTTGTCTCTAGTATATTACTTAAAGGATGACCTGATATTATCAGTACATGTAGTGCAAGACACTCAAGTTGATGGGTTAGTATGAGCTGATAATTTGTCTCTAGTATATTACTTAAAGGATGACCTGATATTATCAGTACATGTGGTACAAGACACTCAAGTTTAGGGGTTAGTATGAGCTGATAATTTGTCTCTAGTATATTACTTAAAGGATGACCTGATATTATTAGTACATGGAGTACAAGACACTCAAGTTGAGGGGTTAGTATGAGCTGATAATTTGTCCCTAGTATATTACTTAAAGGATGACCTGATATTATCAGTACATGTAGTAAAAGACACTCAAGTTGAGGGGTTAGTATGAGCTGAGAATTTGTCTCTAGTATATTACTTAAAGGATGACCTGATATTATCAGTACATGTGGTGCAAGACACTCAAGTTTAGGGGTTAATATGAGCTGAGAATTTGTCTCTAGTATATTACTTAAAGGATGACCTGATATTATCAGTACATGGAGTACAAGACACTCAAGTTGAGGGGTTAGTATGAGCTGATAATTTGTCTCTAGTATATTACTTAAAGGATGACCAAATATCATCAGTACATGTAGTACAAGACACTCAAGTTGAGGGGTTAGTATGAGCTGAGAATTTGTTTCTAGTATATTACTTAAAGGATGACCTGATATCATTACATGTAGTACAAGACACTCAAGTTGATGGGTTAGTATGAGCTGATAATTTGTCTCCAGTATATTACTTAAAGGATGACCTGATATTATCAGTACATGTGGTGCAAAACACACAAGTTTAGGGGTTAGTATGAGCTGATAATTTTTCTCTAGTATATTACTTAAAGGATGACCTGATATTATCAGTACATGTGGTGCAAGACACTCAAGTTTAGGGGTTACTATGAGCTGAGAATTTGTCTCTAGTATATTACTTAAAGGATGACCTGATATTATTAGTACATGTGTACAAGACACTCAAGTTGAGGGGTTGGTATGAGCTGAGAATTTGTCTCTAGTATATTACTTAAAGGATGACCTGATATCATCAGTACATGTAGTACAAGACACTCAAGTTGAGGGGTTAGTATGAGCTGAGAATTTGTTTCTAGTATATTACTTAAAGGATGACCTGATATCATTACATGTAGTACAAGACACTCAAGTTGAGGGGTTAGTATGAGCTGATAATTTGTCTGGTATATTACTTAAAGGATGACCTGATATTATCAGTACATGTGGTACAAGACACTCAAGTTGATGGGTTAGTATGAGCTGATAATTTGTCTCTAGTATATTACTTAAAGGATAACCTGATATTATCAGTATGTGGTGCAAAACACACAAGTTTGGGGTTAGTATGAGCTGATAATTTTTCTCTAGTATATTACTTAAAGGATGACCTGATATTATCAGTACATGTGGTGCAAGACACTCAAGTTTAGGGGTTACTATGAGCTGAGAATTTGTCTCTAGTATATTACTTAAAGGATGACCTGATATTATCAGTACATGTATTGCAAGACACTCAAGTTGAGGGGTTAGTATGAGCTGAGAATTTGTCTCTAGTATATTACTTAAAGGATGACCTGATATTATCAGTACATGTAGTACAAGACACTCAAGTTGAGGGGTTAGTATGAGCTGATAATTTGTCTAGTATATTACTTAAAGGATGACCTGATATTTCAGTACATGTAGTGCAAGACACTCAAGTTTAGGGGTTAGTATGAGCTGAGAATTTGTCTCTAGTATATTACTTAAAGGATGACCTGATATCATCAGTACATGTAGTACAAGACACTCAAGTTGAGGGGTTAGTATGAGCTGAGAATTTGTCTCTAGTATATTACTTAAAGGATGACCTGATATTATCAGTACATGTGGTGCAAGACACTCAAGTTGATGGGTTAGTATGAGCTGATAATTTGTCTCTAGTATATTACTTAAAGGATGACCTGATATTATCAGTACATGTAGTACAAGACACTCAAGTTGAGGGTTAGTATGAGCTGAGAATTTGTCTCTAGTATATTACTTAAAGGATGACCTGATATTATCAGTACATGTGGTACAAGACACTCAAGTTGAGGGGTTAGTATGAGCTGATAATTTGTCTCTAGTATATTACTTAAAGGATGACCTGATATTATCAGTACATGTAGTACAAGACACTCAAGTTGAGGGGTTAGTATGAGCTGATAATTTGTTTCTCAGTATATTACTTAAAGGATGACCTGATATTATCATATTACTCAAGTTGAGGTTAGTATGAGCTGATAATTTGTCCCTTAGTATATTACTTAAAGGATGACCTGATATTATCAAATGTATAGAAAAGACACTCAAGTTGAGGGGTTAGTATGAGCTGATAATTTGTCTCTAGTATATATACTTAAAGGATGACCTGATATTATCAGTACATGTGGTGCAAGACACTCAAGTTGATGGGTTAGTATGAGCTGATAATTTGTCTCTAGTATATTACTTAAAAGGATGACCTGAGTACATGTGGTACAAGACACTCAAGTTTAGGGGTTACCATGAGCTGAGAATTTGTCTCTAGTATATTACTTAAAGGATGACCTGATATTATCAGGACATGTAGTACAAGACACTCAAGTTGAGGGGTTACTATGAGCTGATAATTTGTTTCCAGTATATTACTTAAAGGATGACCTATCATTACAGTATGTAGTACAAGACACTCTCAAGTTAGGGGTTAGTATGAGCTGATAATTTGTTTCTAGTATATTACTTAAAGGATGACCTGATATTATCAGTACATGGTACAAGACACTCAAGTTGAGGGGTTAGTATGAGCTGATAATTTGTCTCTAGTATATTACTTAAAGGATGACCTGATATTATCAGTACATGTAGTGCAAGACACTCAAGTTGAGGGGTTAGTATGAGCTGATAATTTGTCTCTAGTATATTACTTAAAGGATGACCTGATATTATCAGTACATGTGGTACAAGACACTCAAGTTTAGGGGTTAGTATGAGCTGATAATTTGTCTCTAGTATATTACATAAAGGATGACCTGATATTATCGGTACATGGGTAGTACAAGACACTCAAGTTGAGGGGTTAGTATGAGCTGATAATTTGTCTCTTAGTATATTACTTAAAGGATGACCTGATATTATCAGTACATGTAGAAAAGACAAGACACTCAAGTTGAGGGGTTAGTATGAGCTGATAATTTGTCTCTAGTATATTACTTAAAGGATGACCTGATATTATCAGTACATGTGGTGCAAGACACTCAAGTTTAGGGGTTAATATGAGCTGAGAATTTGTCTCTAGTATATTACTTAAAGGATGACCTGATATTATTAGTACATGGAGTACAAGACACTCAAGTTGAGGGGTTAGTATGAGCTGAGAATTTGTCTCTAGTATATTACTTAAAGGATGACCTGATATCATCAGTACATGTAGTACAAGACACTCAAGTTGAGGGGTTAGTATGAGCTGAGAATTTGTTTCTAGTATATTACTTAAAGGATGACCTGATATCATTGTACATGTAGTACAAGACACTCAAGTTGATGGGTTAGTATGAGCTGATAATTTGTCTCTAGTATATTACTTAAAGGATGACCTGATATTATCAGTACATGTGGTGCAAAACACACAAGTTTAGGGTTAGTATGAGCTGATAATTTGTCTCTAGTATATTACTTTAAAGGATGACCTGATATTATCAGTACATGTGGTGCAAGACACTCAAGTTTAAGGTTACTATGAGCTGAGAATTTGTCTCTAGTATATTACTTAAAGGATGACCTGATATTATCAGTACATGTAGTACAAGACACTCAAGTTGAGGGGTTAGTATGAGCTGAGAATTTGTCTCTAGTATATTACTTAAAGGATGACCTGATATCATCAGTACATGTAGTGCAAGACACTCAAGTTGAGGGGTTAGTATGAGCTGATAATTTGTTTCTAGTATATTACTTAAGGATGACCTGATATCATTACATGTAGTACAAGACACTCAAGTTGAGGGGTTAGTATGAGCTGATAATTTGTCTAGTATATTACTTAATGGATGACCTGATATTATCAGTACATGTAGTACAAGACACTCAAGTTGATGGGTTAGTATGAGCTGATAATTTGTCTCCAGTATATTACTTAAAGGATAACCTGATATTATCAGTACATGTGGTGCAAAACACTCAAGTTTAGGGGTTAGTATGAGCTGATAATTTTGTCTCTAGTGTATTACTTAAAGGATGACCTGATATTATCAGTACATGTGGTGCAAGACACTCAATTTTAGGGGTTACTATGAGCTGAGAATTTGTCTCTAGTATATTACTTAAAGGATGACCTGATATTATCAGTACATGTAGTACAAGACACCTCAAGTTGAGGGGTTAGTATGAGCTGAGAATTTGTCTCTAGTATATTACTTAAAGGATGACCTGATATTATCAGTACATGTAGTGCAAGACACTCAAGTTGAGGGGTTAGTATGAGCTGATAATATGTCTAGTATATTACTTAAAGGATGACCTGATACTCAGTACATGTAGTGCAAGACACTCAAGTTTAGGGGTTAGTATGAGCTGAGAATTTCTCTCTAGTATATTACTTAAAGGATGACCTGATATTATCAGTACATGTAGTACAAGACACTCAAGTTTAGGGGTTAGTATGAGCTGATAATTTGTCTCTAGTATATTACTTAAAGGATGACTCTGATATTATCAGTACATGTGGTGCAAGACACTCAAGTTGAGGGGTTAGTATGAGCTGATAATTTGTCTCTAGTATATTACTTAAAGGATGACCTGATATTATCAGTACATGTGGTGCAAAACACTCAAGTTGAGGGTTAGTATAGTTGTTAGTTCTCTGATAATTTGTCTCTAGTATATTACTTAAAGGATGACCTTATATTATCAGTACATGTGGTACAAGACACTCAAGTTTAGGGGTTAGTATGAGCTGATAATTTGTCCCTTAGTATATTACTTAAAGGGATGACCTGATATTATTAGTACATGGAGTACAAGACACTCAAGTTGAGGGGTTAGTATGAGCTGATAATTTGTCTCTAGTATATTACTTAAAGGATGACCTGATATCATCAGCACATGTAGTACAAGACACCTCAAGTTGAGGGGTTAGTATGAGCTGAGAATTTGTTTCTAGTATATTACATAAAGGATGACCTGATATCATTAGTACATGTAGTACAAGACACTCAAGTTGAGGGGTTAGTATGAGCTGATAATTTGTCCCTAGTTAGTACTTACTTAAAGGATGACCTGATATTATCAGTACATGTAGTACAAGACACTCAAGTTGAGGGGTTAGTATGAGCTGATAATTTGTCTCTAGTATATTACTTAAAGGATGACCTGATATTATCAGTACATGTGGTGCAAGACACTCAAGTTTAGGGGTTAATATGAGCTGAGAATTTGTCTCTAGTATATTACTTAAAGGATGACCTGATATTATCAGTACATGTGGTGCAAGACACTCAAGTTGATGGGTTAGTATGAGCTGATAATTTGTCTCTAGTATATTACTTAAAGGATGACCAAATATCATCATCAGTACATGTGGTACAAGACACTCTGCTTGAGGGGTTAGTATGAGCTGATAATTTGTCTCTAGTATATTACTTAAAGGATGACCTGATATTATCAGTACATGTGGTACAAGACACTCAAGTTGATGGATTAGTATGAGCTGATAATTTGTCTCCAGTATATTACTTAAAGGGATATTTATCAGTGTGGTTACAAAACACACAAGTTTAGGGGTTAGTATGAGCTGATAATGTTCTCTAGTATATTACTTAAAGGATGACCTGATATTATCAGTACATGTAGTTACAAGACACTCAAGTTGAGGGGTTACTATGAGCTGAGAATTTGTCTCTAGTATATTACTTAAAGGATGACCTGATATTATTAGTACATGGAGTGCAAGACATTACAAGTTGAGGGGTTGGGTATGAGCTGATAATTTGTTCTCTAGTATATTACTTAAAGGATGACCTGATATTATCAGTACATGGAGTACAAGACACTCAAGTTGAGGGGTTAGTATGAGCTCATAATTTGTCTCTTAGTATATTACTTAAAGGATGACCTGATATTATCAGTACATCTAGAAAAGACACTCAAGCTGAGAGGTTAGTATGAGCTGAGAATTTGTCTCTAGTATATTACTTAAAGGATGACCTGATATTATCAGTACATGTGGTGCAAGACACTCAAGTTTAGAGGGGTTAGTATGAGCTGAGAATTTGTCTCTAGTATATTACTTAAAGGATGACCTGATATTATCAGTACATGTGAGTACAAGACACTCAAGTTGAGGGGTTGGTATGAGCTGAGAATTTGTCTCTAGTATATTACTTAAAGGATGACCAAATATCATCAGTACATGTAGTACAAGACACTCAAGCTGAGGGGTTAGTATGAGCTGAGAATTTGTTTCTAGTATATTACTTAAAGGATGACCTGATATCATTACATGTAGTACAAGACACTCAAGTTGATGGGTTAGTATGAGCTGATAATTTGTCTCTAGTATATTACTTAAAGGATAACCTGATATTATCAGTACATGGTGCAAAAGACACACACAGTTTAGGGGTTAGAATGAGCTGATAATTTTCTCTAGTATATTACTTAAAGGATGACCTGATATTATCAGTACATGTGGTGCAAGACACTCAAGTTGAGGGGTTACTATGAGCTGAGAATTTGTCTCTAGTATATTACTTAAGGATGACCTGATATTATTACATGTGAGTACAAAGACACTGCTAGTTGTGGGGTTAGTATGAGCTGAGAATTTGTCTCTAGTATATTACTTCTAAAGGATGACCAAATATTATTAGCACATGTAGTGCAAGAAGACTCTCAAGTTGAGGGGTTAGTATGAGGCTGATAATTTGTCTCTAGTATATTACATAAAGGATGACCTGATATTATGGTACATGGGTACAAGACACTCCAAGAAGGTTAGTATGAGCTCATAATTTGTCCCTTAGTATATACTTAAAGGATGACCTGATATTATCAGTACATGTGAAAAGACACTCAAGTTGAGGGTTAGTATGAGCTGAGAATTTGTCTCTAGTATATTTAAGGATGACCTGATATTATCAGTACATGTGGTGCAAGACACTCTCAAGTTTAGGGGTTAATATGAGGCTGATAATTTGTCTCTAGTATATTACTTAAGGATGACCTGATATTATTAGTACATGTGGTACAAGACACTCAGGTTGAGGGTTGGTATGAGTTGTGACTTTGTCTCTAGTATATTACTTAAGGATGACCACAATATCATCAGTACATGTGGTACAAGACACTCAAGTTGAGGGGGTAGTATGAGCTGATAATTTGTCTCTAGTATATTACTTAAAGGATGACCTGATATTATCAGTACATGTAGTACAAGACACACAAGTTGATGGGGTTAGTATAGCTGAGAATTTGTTTCTAGTATATTACTTAAAGGATGACCTGATATCATGACTACATGTAGTACAAGACACGGCAAGTTGAGGGGTTAGTATGAGCTGATAATTTGTTTCTAGTATATTACTTAAAGGATGACCTGATATTATCAGTACATGTAGTGGTACAAGACACTCAAGTTGATGGGTTAGTATGAGCTGATAATTTGTCTCCAGTATATTACTTAAAGGATGACCTGATATTATCAGTACATGTGGTGCAAGACACTCAAGTTTAGGGGTTAGTATGAGCTGATAATTTGTCTCTAGTATATTACTTAAAGGATGACCTGATATTATCAGTACATGTGAGCAAGACACTCAAGTTTAGGGGTTAGTATGAGCTGAGAATTTGTCTCTAGTATATTACTTAAGGGATGACCTGATATTATCAGTACATGTATTGCAAGACACCTCAAGTTTAGGGGTTACTATGAGCTGAGAATTTGTCTCTAGTATATTACTTAAAGGATGACCTGATATTATCAGTACATGTATTGCAAGACTCTCAAGTTGAGGGGTTAGTATGAGCTGAGAATATGTCTAGTATATTACTTAAGGATGACCTGATACTTTCAGTACATGTAGTGCAATACACTCAAGTTTAGGGGTTAGTATGAGCTGAGAATTTGTCTCTAGTATATGCTTAAGGATGACCTAATATCATCAGTACATGTAGTACAAGACACTCAAGTTTAGGGGTTAGTATGAGCTGAGAATTTGTCTCTAGTATATTATTTAAAGGATGCTCTGATATTATCAGTACATGTGGTGCAAGACACTCAAGTTGATGGGTTAGTATGAGCTGATAATTTGTTTCTAGTATATTACTTAAAGGATGACCTGATATTATCAGTACATGTAGTCACAAGACACTCAAGTTGAGGGGTTAGTATGAGCTCATAATTTGTCCCTAGTATATTACTTAAAGGATGACCTGATATTATCAGTACATGTAGTACAAGACACTCAAGTTGAGGGGTTAGTATGAGCTGAGAATTTGTCTCTAGTATATTACTTAAAGGATGACCTGATATATATCAGTACATGTGGTGCAAGACACTCAAGTTTAGGGGTTAGTATGAGCTGATAATTTGTCTCTAGTATATTACTTAAAGGATGACCTGATATTATCAGTACATGGAGTACAAGACACTCAAGTTGAGGGGTTGGTATGAGCTGAGAATTTGTCTCTAGTATATTACTTAAAGGATGACCAAATATCATCAGTACATGTGAGTACAAGACACTCAAGTTGAGGGGTTAGTATGAGCTGAGAATTTGTTTCTAGTATATTACTTAAAGGATGACCTGATATCATTACATGTAGTACAAGACACTCAAGTTGATGGGGTTAGTATGAGCTGATAATTTGTCTCAGTATATTACTTAAAGGATGACCTGATATTATCAGTACATGTGGCAAGCAAAACACTCAAGTTTAGGGGGGTTAGTATGAGCTGATAATTTGTCTCTAGTATATTACTTAAAGGATGACCTGATATTATCAGTACATGTGGTGCAAGACTCTCAAGTTTAGGGGTTACTATGAGCTGAGAATTTGTCTCTAGTATATTACTTAAAGGATGACCTGATATTATTAGTACATGGAGTGCAAGACACTCAAGTTGAGGGGTTGGTATGAGCTGAGAATTTGTCTCTAGTATATTACTTAAAGGATGACCTGATATTATCAGTACATGGAGTACAAGACACTCAAGTTGAGGGGTTAGTATGAGCTGATAATTTGTCTCTAGTATATTACTTAAGGATGACCTGATATTATCATTACATGTAGTACAAAGACACTCAAGTTGAGGGGTTAGTATGAGCTGATAATTTGTCTCTAGTATATTACTTAAAGGATGACCTGATATTATCAGTACATGTAGTGCAAGACACACAAGTTGAGGGGTTAGTATGAGCTGATAATTTGTTTCTAGTATATTACACATAAGGATGACCTGATATTGGTATGTGGATTACAAGACACTCAAGTTGAGGGGTTAGTATGAGCTCATAATTTGTCCCTTAGTATATTACTTAAAGGGATGACCTGATACTTTCAGTACATGTAATGGAACACTCAAGTTGAGGGGTTGGTATGGGCTGATAATTTGTCTCTAGTATATTACTTAAAGGATGACCTGATATTATCAGTACATGTAGTGCAAGACACTCAAGTTTAGGGGTTAGTATGAGCTGAGAATTTGTCTCTAGTATATTATTTAAAGGATGACTCTGATATTATCAGTACATGTGGTACAAGACACTCAAGTTGATTGGGTTAGTATGAGCTGATAATTTGTTTCTAGTATATTACTTAAAGGATGACCTGATATTATCAGTACATGTAGTACAAGACACTCAAGTTGAGGGGTTAGAGTATGAGCTGAGAATTTGTCTCTAGTATATTACTTAAAGGATGACCTTATATATTATCATTACATGTAGTACAAGACACTCAAGTTGAGGGGTTAGTACGAGGCTGATAATTTGTCTCTGAGTATATTACTTAAAGGATGACCTGATATTATCAATACACATAGTAATAGAACACACTAGTTGATGGGTTGTATGAGCTGATAATTTGTCTGATATATATTACTTAAAGGATGACCTGATACTATCATTACATGTGTGCAAGACACTCAAGTTTGGGGGTTAGTATGAGCTGATAATTTGTCTCTAGTATATTACTTGACCTGATATTATCGGTACATGTAGTTGCACAAGACACTCAAGTTGAGGTTGACCATGAGCTGAGAATTTGTCTCTAGTTTATTACTTAAGGGATGACCTGATATTATCAGTACATGTAGTGCAAGACACTCAAGTTGATGGGTTATTATGGCTGATAATTTGTCTCTCTAGTATATTACTTAAGGATGACGTGATATTATCAGGACATGTAGTACAGACACTCAAGTTGATAGGTTACTATGAGCTGATAATTTGTCTCCAGTATATTACTAAAGGATGACCTGATATATATCAGTACATGTGGTACAAGACACTCAAGTTTAGGTTGGTTGGTATGAGCTGAAATTTGTTTCTAGTATATTACAAAGGATGACCTGATATTATCAGTACACAGACACTCAAGTTGAGGGGTTAGTATGAGCTGATAATTTGTCTCTAGTATATTACTTAAGGATGACCTGATATTATCAGTACATGTAGTACAAGACACTCAAGTTGAGGGGTTAGTATGAGCTGATAATTTGTCTCTAGTATATTACTTAAGGATGACCTGATATTATCAGTACATGTGGTACAAGACACTCAAGTTTAGGGGTTAGTATGAGCTGATAATTTGTCTCTAGTATATTACTTAAAGGATGACCTGATATTATCAGTACATCTAGTGAAAAAGACACCTGTTGAGGGGTTAGTATGAGCTGATAATTTGTCTCTAGTATATTACTTAAAGGATGACGTGATATTATCAGTACATGTAGTGCAAGACACTCAAGTTGATAGGTTAGTATGAGCTGATAATTTGTCTCCAGTATATTACTTAGGGATGACCAATATTATCAATTTTTGTGTGAGGTACAAGACACTCAAGGTTTGGGGGGTTAGTAGGCTGATAATTTGTTTCTAGTATAATACTTAAAGGATGACCTGATATTATCAGTGCAAGACACTCAAGTTGAGGGGTTAGTATGAGCTGATAATTTGTCTCTAGTATATTACATAAAGGATGACCTGATATTATCAGTACATGGAGTACAAGACACTCTCAAGTTGAGGGGTTAGTATGAGCTGATAATTTGTCCCTAGTATATTACTTAAAGGATGACCTGATATTATCAGGTACATCTAGTAAAAGACACTCAAGTTGAGGGGTTAGTATGAGCTGAGAATTTGTCTCTAGTATATTACTTAAGGATGACCTGATATTATCAGTACATGCATGGTGCAAGACACTCAAGTTTAGGGGTTAATATGAGCTGAGAATTTGTCTCTAGTATATTACTTAAAGGATGACCTGATATTATCAGTACATGGAGTACAAGACACTCAAGATTGAGGGTTTGGTATGAGCTGATAATTTGTCTCTAGTATATTACTTAAAGGATGACCTGATATTAGTACATTACCAGTAGTACAAGACACTCCTGTTGAGGGGTTAGTATGAGCTGAGAATTTGTTTCTAGTATATTACTTAAAGGATGACCTGATATTATTGTACATAAAGTACAAGACACTCAAGTTGAGGGGTTAGTATGAGCTGATAATTTGTTCTCAGTATATTACTTAAAGGATGACCTGATATTATCAGTACATGTGGTGCAAAACCACTCAAGTTTAGGGGTTAGTATGGGCTGATAATTTGTCTCTAGTATATTACTAAAGGATGACCTGATATTATCAGTACATGTGGTACAAGACACTCAAGTTTAGGGGTTACTATGAGCTAGGAATTTGTCTCCTAGTATATTGCCTAAGGATGACCTGATATTATCGGTACATAGGTGCACAAGACACTCAAGTTGAGGGTTGGTATGAGCTGAGAATTTGTCTCTAGTATATTACTTAAAGGATGACATATTTCATCAGTGCACATGTAGTACAAGACACTCAAGTTGGGGGTTAGTATGAGCTGAGAATTTGTTTCTAGTATATTACTTAAAGGATGACCTGATATCATTACATGTAGTACAAGACACTCAAGTTGAGGGTTGGTATGAGCTGATAATTTGTCTGGTATATTACTTAAGGATGACCTGATATTATCAGTACATGTAGTACAAGACACTCAAGTTGATGGGTTAGTATGAGCTGATAATTTGTCTCTAGGTATATTACTTAAAGGATAACCTGATATTATGACTACATCATGCAAACACCAAGTTTAGGGGTTAGTATGAGCTGATAATTTGTCTCTAGTATATTATTTGCAAGGATGACCTGATATTATCATTACATGTGGTGCAAGACACTCAAGTTTGAGGGGTTACTATGAGGCTGAGAATTTGTCTCTAGTATATTACTTAAGGGATGACCTGATATTATAGGTACATGTATTACAAGACACTCAAGTTGAGGGGTTAGTATGAGGCTGAGAATTTGTCTCTAGTATATTACTTAAGGATGAACTGATATTATCAGTACATGTATTACAAGACACTCAGTTGAGGGGTTAGTATGAGCTGATAATATATAGTATATTGCTTAAAAGGATGACCTGATACTTTCAGTACATGTAGTACAAGACACTCAAGTTGAGGGGTTAGTATGAGCTGATAATTTGTCTCTAGTATATTACTTAAGGATGACCTAATGTGATCAGTACATGTAGTACATGACACTCAAGTTTAGGGGTTAGTATGAGCTGAGAATTTCTCTAGTATATTATTTAATGGATGCTCTGATATTATCAGTACATGTGGTGCAAGACACTCAAGTTGATGGTGAGTATGAGCTGATAATTTGTGTCTAGTAGTATTACTTAAGGGATGACCTGATATTATCAGTACATGTAGTTACAAAACACTCAAGTTTAGGGGTTAATATGAGCTGATAATTTGTCTCTAGTATATTACTTAAAGGATGACCTGATATTATCAGTACATGTGGTACAAGACACACTCAAGTTTAGGGGTTAGTATAGGCTCATAATTTGTCCCTTAGTATATTACTTAAAGGATGACCTGATATTATCAGTTACATCTAGAAAAGACACTCAAGTTGAGGGGTTAGTATGAGCTGATAATTTGTCTCTAGTATATTACATAAAGGATGACCTGATATTGTGCAGTACATGGGTACAAGACACTCAAGTTGAGGTTAGTATATGAGCTCATAATTTGTCCCTTAGTATATTACTTAAAGGATGACCTGATATTATCAGTACATCTAGAAAAGACACTCAAGTTGAGGGGTTAGTATGAGCTGAGAATTTGTCTCTAGTATATTACTTAAAGGGATGACCTGATATTATCAGTACATGTGGTCAAGACATTCAAGTTTAGGGGTTAATATGGGCTGAGAATTTGTCTCTAGTTATTTAAAGGATGACCTAATATTATTAGTACATGGAGTACAAGACACTCAAGTTGAGGGGGTTGGTATGAGCTGAGAATTTGTCTCTAGTATATTGCTTAAAAGGATGACCAAATATCATCAGTACATGTATTGCAAGACACTCAAGTTGAGGGTTTGACTATGAGCTGAGAATTTGTTTCTAGTATATTGCTTAAAGGATGACCCTGATATCATTACATGTATTACAAGACACTCAAGTTGATGGGTTGGTATGAGCTGAGAATTTGTCTCTAGTATATTACTTAAAGGGATAACCTGATATTATCAGTACATGTGATTGCAAGAAACACTCAAGTTTAGGGGTTAGTATGGGCTGATAATTTGTCTCTAGTGTATATTACTTAAAGGATGACCTGAGTATTATCAGTACATGTAGTACAAGACACTCAAGTTTAGAAGGTTACTATGAGGCTGAGAATTTGTCTCTAGTATATTACTTAAAGGATGACCTGATATTATCAATGTACATGGGTGCATTTTCGACCTCAAGTTGAGGGGTTGGTATGAGCTGAGAATTTGTCTCTAGTATATTACTTAAGGATGACCTGAATATTGGTACATGGAGTACAAGACACTCAAGTTGAGGGGGTTATGAGCTCATAATTTGTCCCTTAGTATATTACTTAAAGTGACCTGATATTATCAGTACATCTAGAAAAGACACACTCAAGTTGAGGGGTTAGTATGAGGCTGATAATTTGTCTCTAGTATATTACTTAAGGATGACCTGATATTATCAGTACATGTGGTGCATGACACTCAAGTTTAGGGTTAATGAGCTGAGAATTTGTCTCTAGTATATTACTTAAAGGATGACCTGATACTATTAGTACATGGGTACAAGACACTCAAGTTGAGGGGTTGGTTGAGCTGAGAATTTGTCTCTAGTATATTACTTAAAGGATGACAAATATCATCAGTACATGGTACAAGACCTCAAGTTGAGGGGTTAGTATGAGCTGAGAATTTGTTTCTAGTATATGACCTAAAGGATGACCTGATATATATCATTACATGTAGTACAAGACACTCAAGTTGAGGGGTTAGTATGAGCTGATAATTTGTCTCTAGTATATTACTTAAAGGATGACCTGATATTATCAGTACATGTGGTACAAGACACTCAAGTTTAGGGGTTAGTATGAGCTGAGAATTTTGTCTCTACTATATTACTTAAAGGATGACCTGATATTATCAGTACATGTAGTGCAAGACACTCAAGTTTAGGGGTTACTATGAGCTGAGAATTTGTCTCTAGTATATTACTTAAAGGATGACCTGATATTATTATACATAGGTACAAGACACTCAAGTTGAGGGGTTGGTATGAGCTGAGAATTTGTCTCTAGTATATTACTTAAAGGATGACCAAATATCATCAGTACATGGTACAAGACACTCAAGTTGAGGGGTTAGTATGAAGCTGAGAATTTGTCTCTACTATATTACTTAAAGGATGACCAAATATCATTACATGTAGTACAAGACACTCAAGTTGAGGGGTTGATTATGAGCTGATAATTTGTCTGGTATATTACTTAAAGGATGACCTGATATTATCAGTACATGTAGTACAAGACACTCAAGTTTAGGGGTTAGTATGAGCTGATAATTTGTCTCTAGTATATTACTTAAAGGATAACCTGATATTATCAGTACATGTGGTACAAAACACACAAGTTTAGAGGGTTAGTATGAGCTGAGAATTTGTCTCTAGTATATTATTTATTTAAGGATGCTCTGATATTATCAGTACATGTGGTTTAAGACACTCAAGTTGATGGGTTAGTATAGGCTGATAATTTGTCTCTAGTATATTGCTTAAAAGGATGACCTGATATTATCAGTACATGTAGTACAAACACTCTCAGTTGAGGGGTTAGTATGGCTGAGAATTTGTCTCTAGTATATTACTTAAAGGATGAACTGATATTATCAGTACATGTAGTACAAGACACTCAAGTTGAAGGTTAGTATGAGCTGATAATATGTCTAGTATATTATTTAAAATGACTTGATACTATTAGTACATGGAGTACAAGACACTCAAGTTGAGGTTGGTATGAGCTGAGAATTTGTCTCTGGTATATTACTTAAAGGATGACCAACTATCATCAGTACATGTAGGTACAAGACACTCAAGTTGAGGGGTTAGTATGAGCTGAGAATTTGTCCCTTAGTATATTACTTAAGGATGACCTGATATCATCAATGTAGTAGAAAGGAGCAACTCAAGTTGATGGGTTAGTATGAGGCTGATAATTTGTCTCTAGTATATTACTTACAAGGATAACCTGATATTATCAGTACATGTGTGGTGCAAAACACACAAGTTTAGGGGTTAGTATGAGGCTGATAATTTTTCTCTAGTATATTACTTAAAGGATGACCTGATTATTATCAGTACATGTGGTGCAAGACACTCAAGTTGAGGGGTTACTATGAGCTGAGAATTTGTCTCTAGTATATTTCTTAAAGGATGACCTGATATTATTAGTACATGTAGTACAAAGACACTCAAGTTGAGGGGTTGGTATGAGAGCTGAGAATTTGTCTCTAGTATATTACTTAAGGATGACCTGATAATATCAATTCAGTACATGTAGTACAAGACACTTGAGCCAAGTTGAGGGGTTAGTATGAGCTGAGAATTTGTTTCTAGTATATTACTTAAGGATGACCTGTATTATCATTACATGTAGTACTAAAGACACTCAAGTTGAGGGGTTGGTATGAGCTGATAATTTGTCTCCTGGTATATTGCTTAAGGATGACCTGATATTATCAGTACATGTAGTACAAGACACTCAAGTTGATGGGTTAGTATGAGCTGATAATTTGTCTCTACTTGGGATAACCTGATATTATCAGTACATGTGGTGCAAAACACACAAGTTTAGGGTTAGTATGAGCTGAGGAATTTGTCTCTAGTATATTATTTAATGGATGCTCTGATATTATCAGTACATATGAATTTTAAGACACTCAAGTTGATGGGTTAGGTATGAGCTGATAAATTTTATTTCTAGTATAAACCTTACTTAAAGGATGACCTGATATTATCAGTACATGTGTGGTACAAAACATACTCAAGATTGAGGGGTTAGTATGAGCTGATAATTTTGTCTCTAGTATATTACTTAAAAGGATGACCTTATATTATCAGTACATGTACATTTCAAGACACTCAAGTTTAGGGTTAGTATGAGCTGATAATTTGTCCCATAGTATATTACTGGGATGACCTGATATTATCAGTACATCTAGAAAAAGACCTCAAGTTGAGGGGTTAGTATGAGCTGATAATTTGTCTCTAGTATATTACTTAAGGATGACCTGATATTATCAGCACATGGTGCAGACACACTCAAGTTGAGGGGTTAGTATGAGCTGATAATTTGTCTCTAGTATATTTACATAAGGATGACCTGATATTATGGTACATGGGTACAAGACACTTTGGGATTGAGGGTTAGTATAGCTCATAATGTCCCTTGGTATATTTAAGGGATGACCTGATATTATCAGTACATCTAGAAAAGACACTCAAGTTGAGGGGTAGTATGAGCTGAGAATTTGTCTCTAGTATATTACTTAAAGGATGACCTGATATTATCAGTACATGTGGTGCAAGACACTCAGTTTAGGGGTTAATATGAGGCTGAGAATTTGTGTCTAGTATATTACTTAAGGATGACCTGAATGTATTAATAGTACATGGAGTACAAGACACTCAAGTTGAGGGTTTGGTATGAGCTGAGAATTTGTCTCTAGTATATTATTGGATGAATATCATCAATTTACATGTATTAAAGACACTCAAGTTGAGGTTAGTATGAGCTGAGAATTTGTTTCTAGTATATTACTTAAAGGATGACCTGATATCATACATGTAGTACAAGACACTCAAGTTGATGGGTTAGTATGAGCTGATAATTTGTCTCCAGTATATTACTTAAAGGATAACCTGATATTATCAGTACATGTGGTGCAAAACACACAAGTTTAGGGGGTTAGTATAGGCTGATAATTTTTCTCTAGTATATTACTTAAGGATGACCTGATATTATCAATTACATGTGGTGCAAGACTCTCAAGTTTAGGGGTTACCTATGACTGAGAATTTGTCTCTAGTATATTACTTAAAGGATGACCTGATATTATTGGTACATGGAGTACAAGACACTCAAGTTAAGGGGTTGGTATGAGCTGAGAATTTGTCTCTAGTATATTACTTAAAGGATGACCTGATATTATTGGTACATGGAGTACAAGACACTCAAGTTGAGGGGTTGGTATGAGGCTCATAATTTGTCCCTTAGTATATTACTTAAGGATGACCTGATATTATCAGTACATCTAGAAAAGACACTCAAGTTGAGGGGTTAGTATGAGCTGAGATTTGTCTCTAGTATATTACTTAAGGATGACCTGATATTATCAGTACATGTGAGGTGCAAGACACTCAAGTTTAGGGGTTAATACTGGGCTGAGGAATTTGTCTCTAGTATATTATATTACTTAAAGGATGACCTGATACTATTAGTACATGGAGTACAAGACACTCAAGTTGGGGGTTGGTATGAGCTGAGAATTTGTCTCTAGTATATTACTTAAAGGATGACCAAATATCATCAGTACATGTAGTACAAGACACTCAAGTTGAGGGGTTAGTATGAGCTGAGAATTTGTTTCTAGTATATTACTAAAGGATGACCTGATATCATTACATGTAGTACAAGACACTCAAGTTGATGGGTTAGTATGAGCTGATAATTTGTCTCCAGTATATTACAAAGGATAACCTGATATTATCAGTACATTGTAGTGCAAAACACACAAGTTTAGGGGTTAGTATGGGCTGATAATTTTCTCTAGTATTTACTTAAAGGATGACCTGATATTATCAGTACATGCAATTTGAGACACTCAAGTTTAGGGAGTTACTATGAGCTGAGAATTTGTCTCTGGTATATTTCTTAAAGGATGACCTGATACTATTAGTACATGGAGTACAAGACACTCAAGTTGAGGGGTTGGTATGAGGCTGAGAATTTGTCTCTCTAGTATATTACTTAAGGATGACAAATATCATCAGTACATGTAGTACAAGACACTCAAGTTGAGGGGTTAGTATGAGCTGAGAATTTGTTTCTAGTATATTACTTAAGGATGACCTGATATCATTACATGTGGTACAAGACACTCAAGTTGATGGGTTAGTATGAGCTGATAATTTGTCTCCAGTATATTACTTAAGGATAACCTGATATTATCAGTACATGTGGTGCAAAACACCACACAAAGTTTAGGGGTTAGTATGGGCTGATAATTTTTTCTCTGGTATATTACTTAGGGATGACCTGATATTATCAGTACATGTGGTGCAAGACACTCAAGTTTAGGGGTTACTATGAGCTGAGAATTTGTCTCTAGTATATTTCTTAAAGGATGACCTGATATTATTGGTACATGGGTACAAGACCTACTCAAGTTGAGGGGTTGGTATGAGCTGAAATTTGTCTCTAGTATATTACTTAAGGATGATTAAATATCATCAGTACTGTGGTACAAGACACTCAGTTGAGGGGTTAGTATGAGCTGAGAATTTGTTTCTAGTATATTACTTAAGGATGACCTGATATCATTACATGTAGTACAAGACACTCAAGTTGAGGGGTTAGTATGAGCTGATAATTTGTCTGGTATATTACTTAAAGGATGACCTGATATTATCAGTTGCATGTAGTACAAGACACTCAAGTTGATGGGTTAGTATGGCTGATAATTTGTCTCAGTATATTACTTAAAGGATAACACTGATATTATCAGGTACATGTGGTGCAAAACACACACAAGTTTAGGGGTTAGTATGAGGCTGAGAATTTGTCTCTAGTATATTATTTAATGGATGCTGATATTATCAGTACATGTGGTGCCAAGACACTCAAGTTGATGGGTTAGTATGAGCTGATAATTTGTTTCTAGTATATTACTTAAAGGATGACCTGATATTATCAGTACATGTAGTACAAAACACTCAAGTTGGGGGTTAGTATGAGCTGATAATTTGTCTCTAGTATATTACTTAAAGGATGACCTTATATTATCAGTACATGGTGGTTTTTAAGACCTCCAAGTTTAGGGGTTAGTATGAGCTGATAATTTGTCCTTAGTATATTGCTTAAAGGATGACCTGATATTATCAGTACATAGAAGAAAAGACACTCAAGTTGAGGGGTTAGTATGAGCTGATAATTTGTCTCT
>NW_027467923.1:0-76513 GCF_004210375.1 Tachypleus tridentatus
GTGCTTTGGCACGTCACTATGTTCGCTGAGGTTGGCCGAATATAACTTTTCACATTCACACAGTTACGTCAATCACCATTTTGCTGAAAGAAGCATATTCACAGGTAGACTGTTAAAAATTAAAGGGGTGGCTGTAAGACATCCTGTGTCAAATATCAGCTTCTATCCAAAGGTCAAGAAGTACGTCTGAAGAGTTCTGCTGTGGAGAAAGCTGTAAAAGGTAGTGTAAGCATTACATTTAAAACAAGATACACTGTCGTAGTAAAATCAAATGGGTAAGAACGTTTTATAACTAGTGTCGTCTGATGACAGTAACAGTATAAAACATAAACGTACCAAAAAACGTTAGCAGCAACGGGGTTCATGTAATTGTCAACAACGATTGAGTCAACAGTGTTGACAATACCAGATCGTTCGCATTTTGTTATCTTACAAACTGGGAAAAAATTCTGGTCCACGTTGTAGTAAGTTCTTCTGACACCAGTTGTTGTCTCTTCAAAAAAACAAAACAGAAAACCACCAGAAACAAAATACCTCGTTTTCCTTGGCGGCAATTTATCAATAATTGCACATGCCAGTTACTTCAGAAAACGTTTGCTTTTGAAGAGCGCACTCGTCTTTTACTTTCATTTCAAATGTTGTAATTCAGGTTTTGATATATATACGAGGGCTGTTCAAAAAATACGCGGACTGACGTCATAAACAAAATGTACTTTATTTGAAGTTACAGGTCTGGAACCTTCAAGTACTCTCTCCTCCCAAACGCACACACTTATCCCAACGGTGTTTCCACTTGTTGAAACAGTCCTTGTACCTTCTTTTGTAATGTCCTCCAGCTCCTTCGTCATTTGCCTTAATCTCTGGAATCGTCTCAAATCTTCTTCCTTTCAAGGGTCTTTTGAGTTTGGGGAACAAGAAAAATGCAAAAGAGCAAGGTCAGGTGAGTAGGGGTGGGGAAGAACAGTGATCGAGTGTTTGGCCAAAACTCACGAGTTCTGAGGGCTGAATTTCGCAGCAACGCGGTGCATCTTCAATTTTCGATCAAAATCTCGTAACAAGATCCAACTGATATCCCACACTCTTCAGCAAGCTCCTGACAGTCAGACGTCGATTTGCCCGCACCAAGGTGTTGATTTTGTCGACGTGTGGGTCGTCAGTTGACGTGGAAGGACGTCCAGGACGCTCATCATCTTCAATGGACTGTCGACCATCCTTAAAACGTTCATGCCACTTGAAACATGCCGTACGCTTTATAGCAACATCACCGTAAGCCGTGTTAAGCATAGCAAAAGTTTCAGTCGCAGATTTTCCAGTTTAACACAAAATTTCACAGCAAATCGTTGCTCCTTCAGGTCATTCATTCTGAAATCCGCCAAACGAAAAAATCGCACTTGACTTAAAACCGTAGCTAATACACAGATGAAGATATCTGCAATCGGGAAGTCGTAATCAGCTGATCTTTGCGAACCTAGCGACACCAAGCGGATTCCCCTGGAACCAACTGGAGCCGCACAATTCAAACAGTCACGTATTTTTGAACAGCCCTCGTAAATTGGATAGTGTACACTGCTTTCGGTACATGCAGTTTTGGAATATGGTGACGTAACACGAAAACTATGTCCAAAGTAATTAATAACATGTCTGGTTAATGTGAATTGCAACAAACCCATTCCGGAGAAGGTGATAGTTGTTGGTGTTTATTACAAATAGTCACTAGATTAAAACACGATGATTTCTAAAAAAACCGTTAAAATATCGTAATTTGAAAATATTTGTTTTTAGTTATAAGTAAAACATACGCGGGTATAGAAACCCGATATGTTATCGTAAAGCCACTGGAATGCTTGAAAAGATAATTTATACAATAGATGGCTGTAATTACTAATTTATAACACATGGCTACAGTTATTAAGTTTCCGACAGATGGTTGTAGTTATAAAATTGTTTGCTTTTGAATTTCGCGCAAAGCGCTAGCTGCTATCTGCGCTACCCATCCCCAATTTAGCAGTGCAATATTAGAGGGAAGGCAGCTAGTCATCACCACCCACCGCCAACTCTTGGGCTACTCTTTAGAATGTGGGATTGACGGTGACATTATACCCCAGAACTAAGAGGGCGAGCATGTTTGGTGTGATTTGGATTCGAACCCGCGGCCTTAACCACTTTTCCATCACGGCCATTATAAAATTGTTAGACGTTAATGTTTTCATTAGAACGTAACTTCTAGGTAAGAAACACAAATGTCAACAGTTTCAGAAATTTTCGAAAGTAAAATTAAAGAGTTTTCACTTAATCCTACGAGATTCACTTATTTAATACAGACAGCAGTAATCTGTTTATTGGTACCATGAACTTGTCCTCTCATCTTACCCGGGTTTATTTCATTAGTTTCCATAAAGTTATAAAGCAATTAAATATTTGTATGTATTTATTATAACGAGAGATTAGTGTTTAATATTATTAATTTTTTTCCTATTATGGTTATATTATTATCAATATTTTAATGACCGTTCACAATTGTTTAATATTTAACATAGAATAAAAATATATATATACAAAGGATTTTTGAGAAGTTCAACCAAGGTTGTTTCGGTTTGCGTGACATTACATGTGGTCACACCATCATTGAAAACATTGCAGGTGAATCTAAATTATACAACATTTTAATGTTAGTTTTTTAAGTAAAAGGAAATTGAATCTAATTTTCTATTATTTTAAATGTTTGTTAGTTGTAAGAAACTTCAGATTTGGAGATACCAACCAGTATGACGACTTACGAAAGAATCAACATCACCAGGTGGAAAAACTGACATTCCTACAGAAGGCTATCGGTTTCATTTGATAACTTACAACAACGAAACCTTTTCTTTCATATACTGTATTCCCATTTAAAAGCAAAAGCTTTCTAGTTTCACTGAATAAGCTGACAACCTTTCTTCTATATAATGTACCGTAAATTAAAAAAGGTCTCTGGTGTCATTCAATGAGACAACTTAGAAACCTCTGGTGTCATTCAATAAGAACTAAGAAACCTCTGGTGTCATTTAATAAGACAACTAAGAAACCTCTGGTGTTCAATACGAACGCTGAGAAACCTCTGGAGTCATTCAATAAGAACTAAGAAACCTCTGGTGTCATCAATAAGACAACTAAGAAACCTCTAGAGTCATTGGGACAACTAAAAGACCTCTGGGTCATTCAATAAGAACTAAGAACCCTCTGGTGTGTTTCAATAAGACAACTAAGAAACCTCTGGAGTCATTCAATAAGACAACAAGAAACCTCTGGGTCATTCAATAAGAACTAAGAACCCTCTGGTGTCATTCAAGAACTAAGAACCCTCTGGTGTCATTCAATAAGACAACTAAGAAACCTCTAGAGTCATTCAATAAGACAACTAAGAAACCTCTGGGTCATTCAATAAGACAACTAAAGAAACCTCTGGTGTCATTCAATAAGACAACAAAAAACCTCTGGAGGTCATTCAATAAGACAACTAAGAAACCTCTGGGTCATT
The DNA here is from genome assembly GCF_004210375.1 of Tachypleus tridentatus. Classification (NCBI taxonomy): domain Eukaryota; kingdom Metazoa; phylum Arthropoda; class Merostomata; order Xiphosura; family Limulidae; genus Tachypleus; species Tachypleus tridentatus. Next base: position 3,518 of record NW_027467923.1, read on the forward strand.
CAATAAGAACTAAAAACCTCTGGAGTCATTCAATAAGACAACTAAGAAACCTCTGGTGTCATTCAATAAGACAACTAAGAACCCTCTGGTGTCATTCAATAAGACAACTAAGAAACCTCTGGTGTCATTCAATAAGACAACTAAGAACCCTCTGGTGTCATTCAATAAGACAACTAAAACCTCTGGAGTCATTCAATAAGAACTAAGAACCCTCTGGTGTCATTTCAATAAGACAACTAAGAAACCTCTGGTGTCATTCAATAAGAACTAAGAAACATCTGGTGTCATTCAATAAGACAACTAAGACACCTTTTCCAAAATATAATATTAAAGCTATTCCGGTCTTTCGTCTTATGATCCACTATTTGATATTTTAAATCTGATATATTCACTTTCCTAATCGCTTTCTTCGACACATTAGAAAATAAAACATAGTTTGAAATGAGAACGTTTAACTTGTTAAAATACACATTTCAACTAGCACTCTAACAGTGTGATCCGAACATATCGTAACACAGATTCGTTACATTTCAACCCGCACTGTGACAAAAGAAACGAACTCGTGTTTGTACAGACACACCATTTCGTTATCGGCTTCAATTAATTCACTTTCACCACTGGTAACTGGTGAACAACCAAAAGCAAACGACAATGGTGACGACGATCGACAATCTGATATTTCTGTACTTCAATAATGTTTAATAAATAGGAAAGTTAGGCCTAAATACTTTATCGTTATTTTCTTTGACTGGAAACGACGTCGTGATCTTGTTTTAACAATAAGATATGGTTCTGTATTAAAACTTCCCACGACGAAACCAAAGGCGCGTAAAATAGCAGTAATCAGGTTTACATTGTTGGACTACAACATGGAACAGTGTGTATTTGTGTTTATATAAGGAAATTACAAGTTTTTTACCATTGAGACAATTTAGTCAAATATATTTTCAAATCAACTAGTAAGTAACTCGATAAATTTACTCTAAATTATCAAACCGTTACCTGTAAGTCGGTGTTTTCAAAACCTTTAACATATCTGTCGGTGAAAAACATCACCCAAGTTGGGAAAAACTGGCTTAGAATCAAAGCACTTCCCAACAGTTTATCTCACGATTCTAGTGCATGTGTTATAGCAGGAACCACAGCTATGAAAACCTAGTTCCCTTATGTCTAGAAACCGTACGTGGTGTTCCAGATCCTGTTAATGCCTTTGAATTACATCTGGAGATGGTGTGTTACTGAGGATTAACCACACGTTATTAACATCGTTGTTCCAGATCCTGTTCCATTTTACTACATCTGGAGATAATATATTACTAAGGATTAACCACATGTTACAAAAATATTTGTTCCATATTCCGTGATGACTTGGATCTACGTTTAGAGATAGCATATTATTGAGAGTTAACTACATGTTATAAAATAACGTCTAAAGATCCCATGAATTTTTGGAATTACATCTGTAGATAATATATTACTGAGGGTTAACTACATTATAATAATGATGTTCCAGATCCTATGATTCCTTGGAATTACATCCTCCATTGCAGATCATAATGACTCGCTACTGGACAGTTCATGTTGTAACAAACTTTTGCGGAAACATGCGGGTACAATTTAGAACAAACACATAGAAATTAAAAAAAAAAAAAAAAGACATTCCAACGTTCATGAACTTTGCCTTACAAACATTTAAGCATATCCAAGGCACAAAAGTCCATAGTGATAAATGGAGACTTGAAACGTGAATGGTTAAATAAATTTCTGTGATTCCAGTGTCGTGACCATTTTTGTCTTGGAATTTTGTGATTCCGGTGTCGTGACAATCTTAATTTTGGAATTTCAGTGATTCCAAAATCATGACCATTTTGTTTTTTGGATTGTTGTGAATCAATCTTGTCTTGGATTGTCGCGATTCTAGTGGCATGATCATTTTGACTTAGAATTGTTGTGAATCAATGTTATGACATTGCAAGTAAATGTTTCCTGTAAAATTTCTCATTCGTTGATGAATACTTAATGATCCCTTCTTAAAGTAGGCCCAGCATAGCCAGTTGGTTAAGGGAGACTCATAATCTGAGGTAATTTGTAATGATGAGAAACCCACATGAAGTAAAAATGTATCTCAAGACAGCTTGTATGGTTATTTACACTTATATTAAAATATACCCATAAAATAAATGTTTTCGTAATCTTAGGATCGTGGGTTTGAATCTTTGTCACACCAAACATGCTTTCCTTTTCAAACGTGAAGAGCATTATAATGTAATAGTCAATCCCACTATTCATTGGTAAAAGACTAGCCCATGAGTTGGCAGTGGGTGGTGATAACTAGCTGTCTTCCCTTTCGTCTTACACTGTTAAATTAGAGATGGCCAGCGCAGATAGCCCTCGTGTAGCCTTGTACAAAATTCAGGAACAAACAAATTCTTCAAATGTTGTATCCTTTGGTTCTGAATCATTAAATAACCTCACTCCATGAGGTTTCCTACCTATTACTGTAGAAGTGGTACACTACAGAATGATATAAAATACTTCTAATAAACTATGTATGTGCTGTGTGCTCAAAACATAATCAGCAATACACGATTATCGTTCTAACAAATTAGAATTAATCTATAATTATTTTTTAAGTTAATTCATTTTAATGAATTTTTAAACTGTAAGTTAACTACATAAGAATACAACAAATATATCTGAATATTTAACTGCTTAAGAAACTGAGGCATAACAGATTATAGAAAGGCTTTGTTGTTGTTTTTTTTTGCACAAACTTTGAGTTCATAGCTCCCATATCTCTTGATCGATTTGAGACTTTTGGATTCAAGATATAAACTACTTCGATTGTTATATTTGACCACATCTGAAGCATCAGATTAATCTACTCTAAATCAACTTACGAGGATTACCTCTTGTTTAGATTGTAACAACTATTTGTTCTACCTTTATATTAGCTGTCCTAAAATGCGACAGAATCAAAGCTCGAGTCATATGAATCTAGATTTTGTTATAATTCAGGTTAACACATAACAAACTGTTTGAATTAGGAATACTTAGATTTCAGTTTTGATACCAGAATGTATAGCATGTTATGACAAACAAAATAACTATTGTTGGTGTATTCAAACACGAACTGTTGGAATACAAAGGTTAATTACTTTTGTCTGATCCTGACCTATGCTTATTTACTAAACCAGAAATGTTTGTACCTTCTGAGAAAAAAAACTAGCAACAAGAAAAACAGACTATATAGTGTTAATTTACAACACATACCTTACACAACGACACAACAGTTCATACAGTCCAGACTTAACACATACTTTAATTAGTTCAGAATTACAGCATAAAACAAACATTTCACATAAGTAAGGCATTAACACACAACACAGTGCTTATATGGTTCACCATACAGTAACCACACAAAAGCTTAATGTAATTCCTTACTAAGTCACACAAAGTGTGTGTTTTGTACTTCACTAATAAGTGAACACGTGTTTTATGTAGTTCGGATTTAACTGGCAACGTGTGTTTTGTGCAGTTCAGTAGTAAGTGACGTGTTTTGTGCAGTTCAGTAGGAAGTGACGCGTGTGTTTTGTATAGTTCGACACGAAGTGACGACGTGTGTGTTTTGTGTAATTCAGCACTATGGGACAACCTAAGTAGTTTATGAAGTCCAGTACTCGAAGTCATAACACCAAATTTATGTTTTGTTATTTGTTTATAACTCAATCATAAATAATATCTTAGGCATAACCTGATGGTTTCCTGGATTTCTTTCACAAACAATATGGTGACTTTTATTGTATTGTTACTAAGAACGATGGGCTATTTACATTGAAATACTTATTTTGTTTTCATCTTAGTAGGAGAAACGGTGCTGCTTATTGCTAAATAATACGTTAACTGTAGTGTATCTTGTATCCTAGAGTATAACGTACATAGTTGATTGAAGAGATAATCCTTGTACGTAACTATATCAATAGGATAAAGTTTCAAGTTACGTATTTACCCGATATTTTAAATTCAAGTAGGGTTACAACATTTGACCTTAGAGATGTTCTGCTCTGATAGCGAAGGTAGTGTTATGCGAGGTGGTACAAATAGACCAGTTACTGTTTCCATCTGCTAGCCCTAAAAGTCATTCACTGAAACTAGGACATGTCCACAATAGGTTTAGTTCCCTACTAAATCCATGAATGATATATAATTATTATCCACACCACGAAACAGGACAGTTCGCACCTCAGTTTACAATCTTATCAGAGTCAGTTATGTGAAACAAAGATAGGTTTTAACAAAGCATAATGATTAGGGACAAGATGTGACCTTACCTTCTTGACCCATTCTCTAAGCGAAACTAAAACAAGAACTTAAAGCTAGCCCTAATGAATGATGTATCGATCAAATTTACACCGTCCACCTACAAACAAAAGCAAAATTGTCTTAGCTGAAGGTGGCTTTTTATTGTGTAAATCTGTGTTCTACAGTTCTCGCTGTTAAGTATGAAAACGTTGATGTATTAACATTATGAATTCCTTTACAATATTAAACACCTCAATCAGATCTCCTCTGAGATTTCTTCCACCCTTTAAATATAAGTCGAAGGTGTAGCATGTTTTACACACTGTTTGATTACCAACGGCTCTGAAGATATATTAATGAATTTGTTTTGATACAGACTGAAGAATAGAACGTTGTTTAAAATTAATTAGAATATAAAACGAAGATAAATATTGTTAATTTGAAAACACCTTAACTTTTTACCTTAGTCCTAAAGTGACTCTCGTCCACAGTGTCATAGTCGGTAAAAGACAAGAAAAAAATTCACACAGATGTCTTAGTGCTATGTTTACCAGAAACGTGAAAATTTAATTTTAACGTGATATACTTTGAGAGGGATCCCCTACTACAACGGTAAGTCTACGGATTCACAACGCTAAAATTAGGGGTTCGGGTACAGTCGACACACGGAAAATATTTTCATAAGAGAAAAAGTTTCACATGTGAAAATACTTTGTAAAACCAGTGTTGATGCTCAGAAAATAATTTGAAAGTTATGTAAGTATAATTGAATAAATTAAGTAAACACGTTTGACCTACAAACCATTAATAAAGGAATGAAAACCGTTGAAGGGATACAAGTTGGACATCGTGAAACATAGCGGTTTTGTATTTCTGTCAACAAAGCGCTATCTGTTCTTTTCATGTTTAAGGTCTTAAGTCTTATTACGTCATCTGGGAACGGGTACTCGTTGAGTTACGAAAAGATAAAATAACCATGAAGTGGGAATACTGTAATTTGGAATACATACAAATTGTGAAAGAAATAATGGAATATTAATAACAAATGTCGCTTAAATTATTTCAGAGAAAAGCCACTGTAGGCTATGTGCCGTCTTCATTGAGAGGAATCTAATCTCGGATCTTAGCGTTATAAGTCCTTAGACTTACCACTGTTCCACCGGGATAGTCATTTGACGGAGCTGTGCTACCATCTGTAGTATCAAGCATGCGCTCCCCTCTAGCGGTGATTACTGTCGTGTCCTCCTGAACTGAAAAAAACAAAAAAAACACGTTTAGAACACGACTTAGCTTTGGGTTGTATACAACATATTTATGTATACAGTTTCTTATTTACCTTTCTACATGTATACAAGAAATACAGCAAGACATTCACCATGACGTCATAATCTGTTCAACACTAGCCATGGTAACTCTTTCACGTAGATACGTATAGAATGTTGCTATTATCTATAGACCGTCTGGTTTATTCTATTAGCTACAATGTGTGTGACGTATTGAAATAGTTCTCAAAGCCGCCTTTACTCTTGTTGTTGTTTTTTTTTTAATTAAGCAGAAGCTACACAATGGGCTATCTGAGCTCTGCCCACCACGGGTATCGAAACCCGGATTTTGGCGTTGTAAGTCCGCAGACATACCGCTGAGCCACTGGGGGATCGCCTTCACTTTCAATACCAGTAGCATTTCAAACAATGTTTTAGTTTTACTAAAACTTCTGTACATTTAATATTTATTCATACAGTTCTCTGTGTTGTTCGGAGTATATATGAATATCGATTATATGGCCGCTATTTTATTTAATGTATTTTTCTATCTATTACACTGTTCGTTGTGTTTTATTGGGTGTATTTCTTTTGTCAACCAAACAGCTTAGGGACTGAATTTATGCATCGTTCAAACTACTTTAGTAGCTATTATATTAATTTTATTGTGAATAAATAGAAATTATGGATAACATGAAACAGTAGCAAACAGATGTACATAATACATAAACAGCTTCAAAAGCACAGGGATATTTATATATTTGAAAAATACATGTACACGAAATATTAATTTATTATTTATTCAAAAGCTAGAAAGGACAAGATAGAAACACATAAACATCCACATACCCTTACGCTATTACTTCAATTTAAACACACTACATAAATTGATCTGGTAGGCACTTGAATAAATAGACTATACTATACATGAAGACACGCAACAAATATTTGATACTGAGCGCTGTACGATCGATTGTTTGTTAAGGTTGGCTAAAGCACTATCTTCGAGTTGCTTGTAATTTGACGAGAAAATAACAACTACCAAGTGACATCGAAATCCTTACCGAAAATTTTCTCTCTTCTGAACTCTTAACGGTCGAATCAACCTGTCCTTCCCGCCTTTGACTGATATTCGTTAGAAACTCGTACGTTTTGTTCGAAGCACGTGCACACGTTTCGAACAGGACTGACAGCGGCTGCACCACTGTGGCGACGCCTCGTGGAGCATGCTCAGTAGTATAAATGAGTGACACTTAAGAGAACGTGACGCTCGTACCTCGTGTGTTTGATAGGTGAGGCACGTCTGTGTGTTGCTCTTTCAACGGTCTCCGGTACCGAGTTGATTAACCACTCTTTGGGATTTCAACTCCTACCCTATCTTACTGCTAATTCAGGTTAAAAAAAATATTCCAAGAAGTAAATTGGAAAATTCTCCATGGAAACGCCATTACATAACTCAAAAATATGAAAAAGTAATTCAAAACTTGGGAAATCTGTAGAGTCACAAAATGTTCTTCGCACCCATCGAGATAAATAAAACCTTCGATCCAATTTTACGTGTTGTGCAACTGAATAAAGAATTACAAGTTAATAAAGAAGTCACCCCTAAACGAAACGCATCCTATCACGCCAAGGTAAAAAACTGTTAGTTTCAATGTACACTTTCAACGTCACACAAATTTCAAAATGGTTTTGATTCTATATTGTAAAGTCAACCGAACCAAAATGTTATTTTCAACATTTTCTAACATCTCAAAAAAAAAAAAAAGTGTTAATATTTTTCAATATAATGTCACTCAGAAACAAAAATCAAATAAATTCCAAATTACACAGATATTAATATAAAGCATTGGACCAACTTTGGTTACGGATGTTTTTCGGGACCTCATGCACATCATTATAATTTACAGAAATTTAATGTAGCTACATACCAATCACGAGTAACGCGTCACGTGGTTATGGGCGCTTGACTCGCAGTTCGAGAGTTTTGGGATCGAATCCCTGTCACACCAAACATGCTCGCACTTTTAGCCTTGGAAGCATTGTAATGTGACGATCAATCCCACTATTCGTAGGTAAAAGCGAAGTCCAAGAGTTGGCGGTGGGTGGTGATAAATAGCTAGCTTCCTTCTAGTCGTCTACTGCTAAATTAAGGACGGCTAGCGCTGATAGCCCTCGTAGTTTTGCGCGAAATTCAGAAGCAAAAAACTTGCGTTTAAAAGACGTCTGAATCGCTCTCTAGTTTAATTTATTGCTAGACAGAAAACTTATAGCAAACAAAGTCTGTTCTGAATGAATTTATGGTAAAGGTTATTTTCTAGCCAAACAGAACCTCAAAAATTGTGAAAACAGATGGTTTAAATGAAGGTAAGATATAAATAATAGATATTTTTAAAGGCCAACACACGGATTATTAACACCCACTCCTTCCTCCTTTGGGGTTTATTGGATTGGTAAGGTTAAGTTCACATCGTTTGTAATGTAAGCATGTATTCTGACAAACATAAAACACTGAAAACTCCAGGGATACTTTTGTTTTTACCAGGGAAATGTGAGCTTCCCCTTTATATTATAACACCATCACAACTGCAAGGGTGAGCAGCTCTAGTGTTGGGATTTGAACAGTGCTACAGGTCATGCTAGGCCCAAACACTGTGACAGATAATATTATATTAACAAAGGTTTTAGAACAATATAATTGATTTTTAAACTGACAGCAAATGGCTTATGTGGTTTATTTTAGTAATTCAACGTAATAACCAATATTTCTCAGGTGAACATAACAAAACGGCAGTGGTTAATCTTGAACCTGGACAATTCCACACAGACGTTTATTCATTTCGTTTCGGCTATCTACAACAGGCAAACCTAATTCTGATCTGAGAAAGTGGAACTGTACTCACCACCAACTCTTGGACCATCATAACTGATCAACAAAATTCGATCCACACTCACTGACCTAAAGTGGAAACACAAATTTCATGTCGAAACGTTTCTATCTCTCAGCAAGTTGGAGTGTGGATTTGGTTGTGTTGAATTTTATGTAAAGTTACGTACTCTCCCTAATTTAGCAGTAAGAGACTATAGGGAAAGCAGCTAAACATCACCTACTGCCAATTCTTGTGTTACTCTGTTATCAATGGATAGTGAGAATGACCGTCACATTCTCTATGGTTGAACAGGCAAGCCATGTATAGAAAGACAAAAACCTTCAAATTGTAAGTCACCTGCCATGTCGGGTCATGAGTGTTGATATAGAAAGACATCTGAAAAGTTGAAAGTATAATAAAAGGACAGTGGCAGCGACAACATATCCATCAAGGATTGTGTGTTAAATACATATAATGAAACATGTCTCAGTCTTTTCTTTCTTATAAAAAAAACAAATTTAAAAATAGTGCATGATAAAATTATTGATAGTTTATTTGCAGGTTCACTCTATGACGACCATTTTACACAACACATTTGTAACAGACTTTCACACAACAAAACTTACCGGTTGAACAGTAGGGACTTTGCCATGATAAATTTTTTCGTATTACTTCATCATTTGCAGCGGACGTGTCTGGAATATCCAGCAGACTAAGCTAATAGTCAGGAATACTTGTACACACTTTCCATCCAGCTAATAGTCAGGAATACTTGTACACACTTTCCATCCAGCTAATAGTCAGGAATACTTGTACACACTTTCCATCCAGCTAATAGTCAGGAATACTTGTACACTTTCCATCCAACTAATAGTCAGGAATACTTGTATACACTTTCCATCCAGCTAATAGTCAGGAATACTTGTACACACTTTCCATCCAGCTAATAGTCAGGAATACTTGTACACTTTTCATCCAGCTAATAGTCAGGAATACTTGTATACACTTTCCATCCAGCTAATAGTCAGGAGTACTTGTACACACTTTCATCCAGCTAATAGTCAGGAATACTTGTATACACTTTCCATCCAGCTAATATTCAGGAATACTTGTACACAGTTTCCATCTAGCTAATAGTCAGGAATACTTGTATACACTTTCCATCCAGCTAATATTCAGGAATACTTGTACACACTTTCCATCCAGCTAATAGTCAGGAATACTTGTACACAGTTTCCATCCAGCTAATAGTCAGGAATACTTGTACACACTTTTCATCCAGCTAATAGTCAGGAATACTTGTACACACTTTCCATCCAGCTAATAGTCAGGAATACTTGTATACACTTTCCATCCAGCTAATAGTCAGGAATACTTGTACACAGTTTCCATCCAGCTAATAGTCAGGAATACTTGTACACTCTTTCCATCCAGCTAATAGTCAGGAATACTTGTACACACTTTTCATCCAGCTAATAGTCAGGAATACTTGTACACACTTTCCATCCAGCTAATATTCAGGAATACTTGTACACACTTTCCATCCTATAAAAGGAAACCTTCTTCATACAAACACATTTGTATCAGTTTCTCATTCACCATAAGGATAACTGAGTAACATATTACAAACATGCTACTTTAATAATACAATAACTATACCTGTCAACAAATTACACATATAATAAAATGTACAAATAAAAACTGAGCTTGCATCATAAAACTTCTGTATACATAACAATTTAAAAAAAACTATAATAACTATCAAAATTTTGTACTGGTATTAGTGAACTACAACAACAATTGCTCAACCTGTTTAATGTACTCAAATGTCATTGAAACAATAAATCAAAGTGAAGAACAACAAGAGTTACTTAACATGTTTAATGTACTCAAATGTCATTGAAACAATAAATCAAAGTGAAGAACAACAAGAGATACTTAACATGTTTACTGTACACAACAGGTCATCGAAACAATAAATCAAAGTAGTGAAGAACAACAAGAGTTACTTAACATGTTTACTGTACACAACATGTCATAGAAATAATAAATCAAAGTGAAGAACAACAAGAGTTACTTAAAATGTTTACTGTACACAACAGGTCATAGAAACAATAAATCAAAGTGAAGAACAACAAGAGTTACTTAACATGTTTACTGTACACAACAGGTCATCGAAACAATAAATCAAAGTGAAGAACAACAAGAGATACTTAACATGTTTACTGTACACAACAGGTCAGTGAAACAATAAATCAAAATAGTGAAGAACAACAAGAGTTACTTAACATCTTTACTGTACACAATAGGTCAGAGAAACAAGAAATCAATGTGAAGAATAATAAGAGTTACTTAACATGTTTACTGTACACAACATGTCAAAGAAACAAGAAATCAAAGTGAAGAACAGCAAGAGTTACTTAACATGTTTACTGAACACAACATGTCATAGAAATAATAAATCAAAGTAATGAAGAACAACAAGAGATACTTAACATGTTTACTGTACACAACATGTCATAGAAACATTAAATCAAAGTGAAGAACAGCAAGAGTTACTTAACATGTTTACTGTACACAACATGTCATAGAAACAATAAATCAAAGTGAAGAACAGCAAGAGTTACTTAACATGTTTACTGTACACAACATGTCATAGAAACAATAAATCAAAGTGAAGAACAACAAGAGTTACTTAACATGTTTACTGTACACAACAGGTCATTGAAACAATAAATCAAAGTGAAGAACAACAAGAGATACTTAACATGTTTACTGTACACAACACGTCAGTGAAACAATAAATCAAAATAGTGAAGAACAACAAGAGTTACTTAACATCTTTACTGTACTCAACATGTCAGAGAAACAACAAATGAAAGTGAAGAACAACAAGAGATACTTAACATGTTTACTGTACACAATAGGTCAGAGAAACAAGAAATCAATGTGAAGAATAATAAGAGTTACTTAACATGTTTACTGTACACAACATGTCATAGAAACAATAAATCAAAGTAATGAAGAACAACAAGAGATACTTAACATGTTTACTGTACACAACATGTCATAGAAACAATAAATCAAAGTGAAGAACAACAAGAGTTACTTAACATGTTTACTGTACACAACAGGTCATCGAAACAATAAATCAAAGTGAAGAACAACAAGAGTTACTTAACATCTTTACTGTACACAATAGGTCAGAGAAACAAGAAATCAATGTGAAGAATAATAAGAGTTACTTAACATGTTTACTGTACACAACATGTCATAGAAACAAGAAATCAAAGTGAAGAACAGCAAGAGTTACTTAACATGTTTACTGTACACAACATGTCATAGAAATAATAAATCAAAGTAATGAAGAACAACAAGAGATACTTAACATGTTTACTGTACACAACATGTCATAAAACATTAAATCAAAGTGAAGAACAGCAAGAGTTACTTAACATGTTTACTGTACACAACATGTCATAGAAACAATAAATCAAAGTGAAGAACAGCAAGAGTTACTTAACATGTTTACTGTACACAACATGTCATAGAAACAATAAATCAAAGTGAAGAACAACAAGAGTTACTTAACATGTTTACTGTACACAACAGGTCATTGAAACAATAAATCAAAGTGAAGAACAACAAGAGATACTTAACATGTTTACTGTACACAACAGGTCAGTGAAACAATAAATCAAAATAGTGAAGAACAACAAGAGTTACTTAACATCTTTACTGTACTCAACATGTCAGAGAAACAATAAATGAAAGTGAAGAACAACAAGAGATACTTAACATGTTTACTGTACACAATAGGTCAGAGAAACAAGAAATCAATGTGAAGAATAATAAGAGTTACTTAACATGTTTACTGTACACAACATGTCATAGAAATAATAAATCAAAGTAATGAAGAACAACAAGAGATACTTAACATGTTTACTGTACACAACATGTCATAGAAACAATAAATCAAAGTGAAGAACAGCAAGAGTTACTTAACATGTTTACTGTACACAACATGTCATAGAAACAATAAATCAAAGTGAAGAACAGCAAGAGTTACTTAACATGTTTACTGTACACATGTCATAGAAATAATAAATCAAAGTAATGAAGAACAACAAGAGATTCTTAACATGTTTACTGTACACAACAGGTCATAGAAACAATAAATCAAAGTGAAGAACAGCAAGAGTTGCTTAACATGTTTACTGTACACAACATGTCATAGAAACAATAAATCAAAGTGAAGAACAACAAGAGTTACTTAACATGTTTACTGTACACAACAGGTCATCGAAACAATAAATCAAAGTGAAGAACAACAAGAGATACTTAACATGTTTACTGTACACAACAGGTCAGTGAAACAATAAATCAAAATAGTGAAGAACAACAAGAGTAACTTAACATCTTTACTGTACTCAACATGTCAGAGAAACAATAAATGAAAGTGAAGAACAACAAGAGATACTTAACATGTTTACTGTACACAATAGGTCAGAGAAACAAGAAATCAATGTGAAGAATAATAAGAGTTACTTAACATGTTTACTGTACACAACATGTCATAGAAATAATAAATCAAAGTAATGAAGAACAACAAGAGATACTTAACATGTTTACTGTACACAACATGTCATAGAAACAATAAATCAAAGTGAAGAACAGCAAGAGTTACTTAACATGTTTACTGTACACAACATGTCATAGAAATAATAAATCAAAGTAATGAAGAACAACAAGAGATACTTAACATGTTTACTGTACACAACATGTCATAGAAATAATAAATCAAAGTGAAGAACAACAAGAGTTACTTAAAATGTTTACTGTACAACAGGTCATAGAAACAATAAATCAAAGTGAAGAACAACAAGAGTTACTTAACATGTTTACTGTACGCAACAGGTCAGAGAAACAATAAATCAAAGTAATGAAGAACAACAAGAGATACTTAACATGTTTACTGTACACAACATGTCATAGAAACATCAAATCAAAGTGAAGAACAGCAAGAGTTACTTAACATGTTTACTGTACACAACATGTCAGAGAAACAATAAATCAAAGTGAAGAACAACAAGAGATACTTAACATGTTTACTGTGCAGAACATGTCAGAGAAACAATAAATCAAAGTAACGAAGAACAACAAGAGATACTTAACATGTTTACTGTACACAACAGGTCAGAGAAACAATAAATCAAAGTAGTGAAGAACAACAAGAGATTCTTAACATGTTTACTGTACACAACAGGTCATCGAAACAATAAATCAAAGTGAAGAACAACAAGAGTTACTTAACATCTTTACTGTACACAATAGGTCAGAGAAACAAGAAATCAATGTGAAGAACAACAAGAGTTACTTAACATCTTTACTGTACTCAACATGTCAGAGAAACAACAAATGAAAGTGAAGAACAACAAGAGATACTTAACATGTTTACTGTACACAATAGGTCAGAGAAACAAGAAATCAATGTGAAGAATAATAAGAGTTACTTAACATGTTTACTGTACACAACATGTCATAGAAACAATAAATCAAAGTAATGAAGAACAACAAGAGATACTTAACATGTTTACTGTACACAACATGTCATAGAAACAATAAATCAAAGTGAAGAACAACAAGAGTTACTTAACATGTTTACTGTACACAACAGGTCATCGAAACAATAAATCAAAGTGAAGAACAACAAGAGTTACTTAACATCTTTACTGTACACAATAGGTCAGAGAAACAAGAAATCAATGTGAAGAATAATAAGAGTTACTTAACATGTTTACTGTACACAACATGTCATAGAAACAAGAAATCAAAGTGAAGAACAGCAAGAGTTACTTAACATGTTTACTGTACACAACATGTCATAGAAATAATAAATCAAAGTAATGAAGAACAACAAGAGATACTTAACATGTTTACTGTACACAACATGTCATAAAACATTAAATCAAAGTGAAGAACAGCAAGAGTTACTTAACATGTTTACTGTACACAACATGTCATAGAAACAATAAATCAAAGTGAAGAACAGCAAGAGTTACTTAACATGTTTACTGTACACAACATGTCATAGAAACAATAAATCAAAGTGAAGAACAACAAGAGTTACTTAACATGTTTACTGTACACAACAGGTCATTGAAACAATAAATCAAAGTGAAGAACAACAAGAGATACTTAACATGTTTACTGTACACAACAGGTCAGTGAAACAATAAATCAAAATAGTGAAGAACAACAAGAGTTACTTAACATCTTTACTGTACTCAACATGTCAGAGAAACAATAAATGAAAGTGAAGAACAACAAGAGATACTTAACATGTTTACTGTACACAATAGGTCAGAGAAACAAGAAATCAATGTGAAGAATAATAAGAGTTACTTAACATGTTTACTGTACACAACATGTCATAGAAATAATAAATCAAAGTAATGAAGAACAACAAGAGATACTTAACATGTTTACTGTACACAACATGTCATAGAAACAATAAATCAAAGTGAAGAACAGCAAGAGTTACTTAACATGTTTACTGTACACAACATGTCATAGAAACAATAAATCAAAGTGAAGAACAGCAAGAGTTACTTAACATGTTTACTGTACACATGTCATAGAAATAATAAATCAAAGTAATGAAGAACAACAAGAGATTCTTAACATGTTTACTGTACACAACAGGTCATAGAAACAATAAATCAAAGTGAAGAACAGCAAGAGTTGCTTAACATGTTTACTGTACACAACATGTCATAGAAACAATAAATCAAAGTGAAGAACAACAAGAGTTACTTAACATGTTTACTGTACACAACAGGTCATCGAAACAATAAATCAAAGTGAAGAACAACAAGAGATACTTAACATGTTTACTGTACACAACAGGTCAGTGAAACAATAAATCAAAATAGTGAAGAACAACAAGAGTAACTTAACATCTTTACTGTACTCAACATGTCAGAGAAACAATAAATGAAAGTGAAGAACAACAAGAGATACTTAACATGTTTACTGTACACAATAGGTCAGAGAAACAAGAAATCAATGTGAAGAATAATAAGAGTTACTTAACATGTTTACTGTACACAACATGTCATAGAAATAATAAATCAAAGTAATGAAGAACAACAAGAGATACTTAACATGTTTACTGTACACAACATGTCATAGAAACAATAAATCAAAGTGAAGAACAGCAAGAGTTACTTAACATGTTTACTGTACACAACATGTCATAGAAATAATAAATCAAAGTAATGAAGAACAACAAGAGATACTTAACATGTTTACTGTACACAACATGTCATAGAAATAATAAATCAAAGTGAAGAACAACAAGAGTTACTTAAAATGTTTACTGTACACAACAGGTCATAGAAACAATAAATCAAAGTGAAGAACAACAAGAGTTACTTAACATGTTTACTGTACGCAACAGGTCAGAGAAACAATAAATCAAAGTAATGAAGAACAACAAGAGATACTTAACATGTTTACTGTACACAACATGTCATAGAAACATCAAATCAAAGTGAAGAACAGCAAGAGTTACTTAACATGTTTACTGTACACAACATGTCAGAGAAACAATAAATCAAAGTGAAGAACAACAAGAGATACTTAACATGTTTACTGTGCAGAACATGTCAGAGAAACAATAAATCAAAGTAACGAAGAACAACAAGAGATACTTAACATGTTTACTGTACACAACAGGTCAGAGAAACAATAAATCAAAGTAGTGAAGAACAACAAGAGATTCTTAACATGTTTACTGTACACAACAGGTCAGAGAAACAATAAATCAAAGTAGTGAAGAACAACAAGAGATTCTTAACATGTTTACTGTACACAACAGGTCAGATAAACAATAAATCAAAGTAATGAAGAACAACAAGAGATACTTCACACGTTTACTGTACACAACATGTCATAGAAACAATAAATCAAAGTGAAGAACAAAAAGAGATACTTAACATGTTTACTGTACACAACAGGTCAGAGAAACAATAAATCAAAGTGAAGAACAAAAGAGATACTTAACATGTTTACTGTACACAACAGGTCAGAGAAACAATAAATCAAAGTAGTGAAGAACAACAAGAGTTACTTAACATGTTTACTGTACGCAACAGGTCAGAGAAACAATAAATCAAAGTAATGAAGAACAACAAGAGATACTTAACATGTTTACTGTACGCAACATGTCATAGAA
Source organism: Tachypleus tridentatus (assembly GCF_004210375.1). Classification (NCBI taxonomy): domain Eukaryota; kingdom Metazoa; phylum Arthropoda; class Merostomata; order Xiphosura; family Limulidae; genus Tachypleus; species Tachypleus tridentatus. The sequence goes on from NW_027467923.1 coordinate 20,191, forward strand.
ACATCAAATCAAAGTGAAGAACAGCAAGAGATACTTAACATGTTTACTGTGCAGAACATGTCAGAGAAACAATAAATCAAAGTAACGAAGAACAACAAGAGATACTTAACATGTTTACTGTACACAACATGTCAGAGAAACAATAAATCAAAGTGAAGAACAACAAGAGATACTTAACATGTTTACTGTGCAGAACATGTCAGAGAAACAATAAATCAAAGTAACGAAGAACAACAAAAGATACTTAACATGTTTACTGTACACAACATGTCATAGAAACAATAAATCAAAGTGAAGAACAAGAGATACTTAACATGTTTACTGTACACAACAGGTCAGAGAAACAATAAATCAAAGTAGTGAAGAACAACAAGAGATTCTTAACATGTTTACTGTACACAACAGGTCAGATAAACAATAAATCAAAGTAATGAAGAACAACAAGAGATACTTCACATGTTTACTGTACACAACATGTCATAGAAACAATAAATCAAAGTGAAGAACAAAAGAGATACTTAACATGTTTACTGTACACAACAGGTCAGAGAAACAATAAATCAAAGTGAAGAACAAAAGAGATACTTAACATGTTTACTGTACACAACAGGTCAGAGAAACAATAAATCAAAGTAATGAAGAACAACAAGAGATACTTAACATGTTTACTGTACACAACATGTCATAGAAACAATAAATCAAAGTGAAGAACAACAAGAGATACTTAACATGTTTACTGTACACAACATGTCATAGAAACAATAAATCAAAGTGAAGAACAACAAGAGATACTTAACATGTTTACTGTACACAACAGGTCAGTGAAACAATAAATCAAAATAGTGAAGAACAACAAGAGTTACTTAACATCTTTACTGTACTCAACATGTCAGAGAAACAACAAATGAAAGTGAAGAACAACAAGAGATACTTAACATGTTTACTGTACACAATAGGTCAGAGAAACAAGAAATCAATGTGAAGAATAATAAGAGTTACTTAACATGTTTACTGTACACAACATGTCATAGAAACAATAAATCAAAGTAATGAAGAACAACAAGAGATACTTAACATGTTTACTGTACACAACATGTCATAGAAACAATAAATCAAAGTGAAGAACAACAAGAGTTACTTAACATGTTTACTGTACACACAACAGGTCATCGAAACAATAAATCAAAGTGAAGAACAACAAGAGTTACTTAACATCTTTACTGTACACAATAGGTCAGAGAAACAAGAAATCAATGTGAAGAATAATAAGAGTTACTTAACATGTTTACTGTACACAACATGTCATAGAAACAAGAAATCAAAGTGAAGAACAGCAAGAGTTACTTAACATGTTTACTGTACACAACATGTCATAGAAATAATAAATCAAAGTAATGAAGAACAACAAGAGATACTTAACATGTTTACTGTACACAACATGTCATAAAAACATTAAATCAAAGTGAAGAACAGCAAGAGTTACTTAACATGTTTACTGTACACAACATGTCATAGAAACAATAAATCAAAGTGAAGAACAGCAAGAGTTACTTAACATGTTTACTGTACACAACATGTCATAGAAACAATAAATCAAAGTGAAGAACAACAAGAGTTACTTAACATGTTTACTGTACACAACAGGTCATTGAAACAATAAATCAAAGTGAAGAACAACAAGAGATACTTAACATGTTTACTGTACACAACAGGTCAGTGAAACAATAAATCAAAATAGTGAAGAACAACAAGAGTTACTTAACATCTTTACTGTACTCAACATGTCAGAGAAACAATAAATGAAAGTGAAGAACAACAAGAGATACTTAACATGTTTACTGTACACAATAGGTCAGAGAAACAAGAAATCAATGTGAAGAATAATAAGAGTTACTTAACATGTTTACTGTACACAACATGTCATAGAAATAATAAATCAAAGTAATGAAGAACAACAAGAGATACTTAACATGTTTACTGTACACAACATGTCATAGAAACAATAAATCAAAGTGAAGAACAGCAAGAGTTACTTAACATGTTTACTGTACACAACATGTCATAGAAACAATAAATCAAAGTGAAGAACAGCAAGAGTTACTTAACATGTTTACTGTACACATGTCATAGAAATAATAAATCAAAGTAATGAAGAACAACAAGAGATTCTTAACATGTTTACTGTACACAACAGGTCATAGAAACAATAAATCAAAGTGAAGAACAGCAAGAGTTGCTTAACATGTTTACTGTACACAACATGTCATAGAAACAATAAATCAAAGTGAAGAACAACAAGAGTTACTTAACATGTTTACTGTACACAACAGGTCATCGAAACAATAAATCAAAGTGAAGAACAACAAGAGATACTTAACATGTTTACTGTACACAACAGGTCAGTGAAACAATAAATCAAAATAGTGAAGAACAACAAGAGTAACTTAACATCTTTACTGTACTCAACATGTCAGAGAAACAATAAATGAAAGTGAAGAACAACAAGAGATACTTAACATGTTTACTGTACACAATAGGTCAGAGAAACAAGAAATCAATGTGAAGAATAATAAGAGTTACTTAACATGTTTACTGTACACAACATGTCATAGAAATAATAAATCAAAGTAATGAAGAACAACAAGAGATACTTAACATGTTTACTGTACACAACATGTCATAGAAACAATAAATCAAAGTGAAGAACAGCAAGAGTTACTTAACATGTTTACTGTACACAACATGTCATAGAAATAATAAATCAAAGTAATGAAGAACAACAAGAGATACTTAACATGTTTACTGTACACAACATGTCATAGAAATAATAAATCAAAGTGAAGAACAACAAGAGTTACTTAAAATGTTTACTGTACACAACAGGTCATAGAAACAATAAATCAAAGTGAAGAACAACAAGAGTTACTTAACATGTTTACTGTACGCAACAGGTCAGAGAAACAATAAATCAAAGTAATGAAGAACAACAAGAGATACTTAACATGTTTACTGTACACAACATGTCATAGAAACATCAAATCAAAGTGAAGAACAGCAAGAGTTACTTAACATGTTTACTGTACACAACATGTCAGAGAAACAATAAATCAAAGTGAAGAACAACAAGAGATACTTAACATGTTTACTGTGCAGAACATGTCAGAGAAACAATAAATCAAAGTAACGAAGAACAACAAGAGATACTTAACATGTTTACTGTACACAACAGGTCAGAGAAACAATAAATCAAAGTAGTGAAGAACAACAAGAGATTCTTAACATGTTTACTGTACACAACAGGTCAGAGAAACAATAAATCAAAGTAGTGAAGAACAACAAGAGATTCTTAACATGTTTACTGTACACAACAGGTCAGATAAACAATAAATCAAAGTAATGAAGAACAACAAGAGATACTTCACACGTTTACTGTACACAACATGTCATAGAAACAATAAATCAAAGTGAAGAACAAAAAGAGATACTTAACATGTTTACTGTACACAACAGGTCAGAGAAACAATAAATCAAAGTGAAGAACAAAAGAGATACTTAACATGTTTACTGTACACAACAGGTCAGAGAAACAATAAATCAAAGTAGTGAAGAACAACAAGAGTTACTTAACATGTTTACTGTACGCAACAGGTCAGAGAAACAATAAATCAAAGTAATGAAGAACAACAAGAGATACTTAACATGTTTACTGTACGCAACATGTCATAGAAACATCAAATCAAAGTGAAGAACAGCAAGAGATACTTAACATGTTTACTGTGCAGAACATGTCAGAGAAACAATAAATCAAAGTAACGAAGAACAACAAGAGATACTTAACATGTTTACTGTACACAACATGTCAGAGAAACAATAAATCAAAGTGAAGAACAACAAGAGATACTTAACATGTTTACTGTGCAGAACATGTCAGAGAAACAATAAATCAAAGTAACGAAGAACAACAAAAGATACTTAACATGTTTACTGTACACAACATGTCATAGAAACAATAAATCAAAGTGAAGAACAAGAGATACTTAACATGTTTACTGTACACAACAGGTCAGAGAAACAATAAATCAAAGTAGTGAAGAACAACAAGAGATTCTTAACATGTTTACTGTACACAACAGGTCAGATAAACAATAAATCAAAGTAATGAAGAACAACAAGAGATACTTCACATGTTTACTGTACACAACATGTCATAGAAACAATAAATCAAAGTGAAGAACAAAAGAGATACTTAACATGTTTACTGTACACAACAGGTCAGAGAAACAATAAATCAAAGTGAAGAACAAAAGAGATACTTAACATGTTTACTGTACACAACAGGTCAGAGAAACAATAAATCAAAGTAATGAAGAACAACAAGAGATACTTAACATGTTTACTGTACACAACATGTCATAGAAACAATAAATCAAAGTGAAGAACAACAAGAGATACTTAACATGTTTACTGTACACAACATGTCATAGAAACAATAAATCAAAGTGAAGAACAACAAGAGATACTTAACATGTTTACTGTACACAACAGGTCAGAGAAACAATAAATCAAAGTAGTGAAGAACAACAAGAGATACTTAACATGTTTACTGTACACAACAGGTCAGAGAAACAATAAATCAAAGTAATGAAGAACAACAAGAGATACTTAATATGTTTACTGTACACAACATGTCATAGAAACAATAAATCAAAGTGAAGAACAACAAGAGATACTTAACATGTTTACTGTACACAACAGGTCAGTGAAACAATAAATCAAAATAGTGAAGAACAACAAGAGTTACTTAACATCTTTACTGTACTCAACATGTCAGAGAACCAATAAATGAAAGTGAAGAACAACAAGAGATACTTAACATGTTTACTGTACACAATAGGTCAGAGAAACAAGAAATCAATGTGAAGAATAATAAGAGTTACTTAACATGTTTACTGTACACAACATGTCATAGAAACAAGAAATCAAAGTGAAGAACAACAAGAGTTACTTAACATGTTTACTGTACACAACATGTCATAGAAACAATAAATCAAAGTAATGAAGAACAACAAGAGTTACTTAACATGTTTACTGTACACAACAGGTCAGAGAAACAATAAATGAAAGTAGTGAAGAACAACAAGAGTTACTTAACATGTTTACTGTACACAACATGTCATAGAAACAATAAATCAAAGTAATGAAGAACAACAAGAGTTACTTAACATGTTTACCATACACAACATGTCATAGAAACAATAAATCAAAGTGAATCATAACAAGTTACTAATCCTGTTTACTGTACTCAACAACATACCATAGAAACAATGAATCAAAGAGAACTACAACAACAGTTACTCTACCTGTTTACTGTACAGAACATGTCATAGAAACAGTAAATCAAAGTGAACTACAGTTACTTAATCTGTTTACTGTACACAACATGTCATAGAAACAATAAATCAAAGTAATGAAGAACAACAAGAGTTACTTAACATGTTTACCATACACAACATGTCATAGAAACAATAAATCAAAGTGAATCATAACAAGTTACTAATCCTGTTTACTGTACTCAACAACATACCATAGAAACAATGAATCAAAGAGAACTACAACAACAGTTACTCTACCTGTTTACTGTACAGAACATGTCATAGAAACAGTAAATCAAAGTGAACTACAGTTACTTAATCTGTTTACTGTACTCAACAAGTCTTAGAGACAATGTATAAAAGAAAACTACAATAACAGTTACTCAACATGTTTACTGTACTCATCATGTGATGGAAACAATGAATCAAAGTGAACTACAACAACAGTTACTAAACCTGTTTATTGTACTCATCAACATGCTTTAGAAACAATAAATCAAGGTGAATCAAAAGAATTAGCATATTTATTGTACTCAACATGGGTTAGAAACAAAGAATCAAAGTGAACTACAACAACAGTTACTCAACCTGTTCACTGTACTGAACATGTTTAAGAAACTGTGAATCAAAGTAAATTACAACAGTTTCTCAATCTGTTTACTGTATTCAACATGTCATAGAAACAATGAATCAAAGTGAATTACAACAACAGTCACTTAGTCTGTTTACTGTACTCAACACATTAGTAACAATGAATCAAAGTGAGATGATTCTTCAAAAATGAAATCTGATTTTTTAAAAATTCAGTTCTAAACATTACCGACTGTAGATAAGAATAATATAAGATATTCCATTGTGAAACAGTGAACTATTTTTGAAAATACACAGACACATGGAAGCTAAGATTATAAAATAAAAATTTAATGTAAAATATGAGATCTCATGAAAGCCAATAGAAGGTCACTGACACTTTTGTCTGCAATTTATAAAATAACACAAACACCTTCCGGGTATATTTATTTACACCGGTGTGAGTACACACAGAGATAAGTAGACTCTATTTAATGGCTACTCCAAATCAGAAAGCAAACATAAACAAAATCATACTGGAATGTGTTCTTGGTCTGTGATTACAAAAAAAAAACATACTTTGTGGATCTGTGTCGTTGTTAGAAACTCACTAATGTGGGACCAGAACAAAGCATCCATTGTATTGCAGACCATTCCCACTTATAAACCAGATGATATACCATGGTTTTCAAATCAATATCTTCAATTATTTCCATAGAAGGTTGAGTTATTTAAGTAAAAAGTAGGTTCCTAATAAACTTTAAAAAAGGTTGAAAGAGAAACTATAGGTCTGAACCAAATAACCTGTTTACAAATGTCCAAATAAACACCTTCATAGAATTACTTCGCAGTTGATTCATTTTTAGATGTTAATGTTACAACATTAAAAACAAGGGACAGTGTATAACTGTTAATAAACTTAGTTACAATTTACTTACACTGTGCTGTCTTAACCAAATTATTATGAGAATTTAACCATAAAATCTACAAACAATACTTTATTACTTGATATCAAAACAAGTAGTTAAAATATATAGATAAAACTCATTCCATGTAGTTTGAACACTTTGAACAAAATATAAACATAACTGTTTTGTTAGATTTTCCTCACTACTAATTCACTATTTCTTTATCAACAATTGGTTCGATATTTCCTTTAAGCACAAGGGTAACTAACAGTACTGAGAATTTAAATTTATTGTACATACACTGGCTGGAGTACCTGTACACCTCTACATAAGTTATGCATATTCGTGATTAATGAAAGATTATCTTACTACATGAAAAGTTGATTCTCTCCTATGTAATGGTAGAAACTCAGAAACTTCAAAACACCAACTACAAAAATAAAACTTTCTATGTACCTATTTGTAAAAAAAATAAATAATTCAAAACTTAACATTTAAATGTGTAATCAGGAGATAAGTAGTGGTATATTTCATGTCCTGTAACACTAAGAACAAAACAAAAAACACTTCAATCAAGAGATAAGTAGTGGTATACTTCATGTCATGTAACACTAAGACAAAACAAAAACACTTCAATCAAGAGATAAGTAGTGGTACACTTCATGTCCTGTAACACTAAGACAAACAAAAAAACACTTCAATCAAGAGATAAGTAGTGGTACACTTCATGTCCTGTAACACAAACCAAAACAAACTCTTCAATCAAGAGATAAGTAGTGGTACACTTCATGTTCTGTTACACTAAGACCAAAACAAAACTCTTCAACAAGAGATAAGTAGTGGTTTACTTCATGTTCTGTCACAAACCAAAACAAAAACTCTTCAATCAGGAGATAAGTAGTGGTTTACTTCATGTTCTGTTACACTAAACCAAAACAAACTCTTCAATCAAGAGATAAGTAGTGGTACACTTCATGTCCTGTAACCCTAAAACAAAACAAACTCTTCAATCAGGAGATAAGTAGTGGTACACTTCATGTCCTGTCACAAAACAAAACAAACTCTTCAATCAGGAGATAAGTAGTGGTACACTTCATGTCTGGTCACAAAACAAAACAAACTCTTCAATCAGGAGATGTGTGGTACACTTCATGTCCTGTCACAAAACAAAACAAACTCTTCAATCAGGAGATAAGTAGTGGTACACTTCATGTCCTGTCACAAAACAAAACAAACTCTTCAATCAGGAGATAAGTAGTGGTACACTTCATGTCTGGTCACAAAACAAAACAAACTCTTCAATCAGGAGATAAGTAGTGGTACACTTCATGTCTGGTCACAAAACAAAACAAACTCTTCAATCAGGAGATAAGTAGTGGTACACTTCATGTCTGGTCACAAAACAAAACAAACTCTTCAATCAGGAGATAAGTAGTGGTACACTTCATGTCTGGTCACAAAACAAAACAAACTCTTCAATCAGGAGATAAGTAGTGGTACACTTCATGTCTGGTCACAAAACAAAACAAACTCTTCAATCAGGAGATAAGTAGTGGTACACTTCATGTCTGGTCACAAAACAAAACAAACTCTTCAATCAGGAGATAAGTAGTGGTACACTTCATGTCCTGTCACAAAACAAAACAAACTCTTCAATCAGGAGATAAGTAGTGGTACACTTCATGTCTGGTCACAAAACAAAACAAACTCTTCAATCAGGAGGTAAGTAGTGGTACACTTCATGTCTGGTCACAAAACAAAACAAACTCTTCAATCAGGAGATAAGTAGTGGTACACTTCATGTCCTGTCACAAAACAAAACAAACTCTTCAATCAGGAGATAAGTAGTGGTACACTTCATGTCTGGTCACAAAACAAAACAAACTCTTCAATCAGGAGATAAGTAGTGGTACACTTCATGTCTGGTCACAAAACAAAACAAACTCTTCAATCAGGAGATAAGTAGTGGTACACTTCATGTCTGGTCACAAAACAAAACAAACTCTTCAATCAGGAGATAAGTAGTGGTACACTTCATGTCTGGTCACAAAACAAAACAAACTCTTCAATCAGGAGATAAGTAGTGGTACACTTCATGTCCTGTCACAAAACAAAACAAACTCTTCAATCAGGAGATAAGTAGTGGTACACTTCATGTCTGGTCACAAAACAAAACAAACTCTTCAATCAGGAGATAAGTAGTGGTACACTTCATGTCCTGTCACAAAACAAAACAAACTCTTCAATCAGGAGATAAGTAGTGGTACACTTCATGTACACTTCCTGTCACAAAACAAAACAAACTCTTCAATCAGGAGATAAGTAGTGGTACACTTCATGTCTGTCACAAAACAAAACAAACTCTTCAATCAGGAGATAAGTAGTGGTACACTTCATGTCTGGTCACAAAACAAAACAAACTCTTCAATCAGGAGATAAGTAGTGGTACACTTCATGTCCTGTCACAAAACAAAACAAACTCTTCAATCAGGAGATAAGTAGTGGTACACTTCATGTCTGTCACAAAACAAAACAAACTCTTCAATCAGGAGATAAGTAGTGGTACACTTCATGTCTGGTCACAAAACAAAACAAACTCTTCAATCAGGAGATAAGTAGTGGTACACTTCATGTCCTGTCACAAAACAAAACAAACTCTTCAATCAGGAGATAAGTAGTGGTACACTTCATGTCCTGTCACAAAACAAAACAAACTCTTCAATCAGGAGATAAGTAGTGGTACACTTCATGTCCTGTCACAAAACAAAACAAACTCTTCAATCAGGAGATAAGTAGTGGTACACTTCATGTCCTGTCACAAAACAAAACAAACTCTTCAATCAGGAGATAAGTAGTGGTACACTTCATGTCCTGTCACAAAACAAAACAAACTCTTCAATCAGGAGATAAGTAGTGGTACACTTCATGTCCTGTCACAAAACAAAACAAACTCTTCAATCAGGAGATAAGTAGTGGTACACTTCATGTCTGGTCACAAAACAAAACAAACTCTTCAATCAGGAGATAAGTAGTGGTACACTTCATGTCTGTCACAAAACAAAACAAACTCTTCAATCAGGAGATAAGTAGTGGTACACTTCATGTCCTGTCACAAAACAAAACAAACTCTTCAATCAGGAGATAAGTAGTGGTACACTTCATGTCTGGTCACAAAACAAAACAAACTCTTCAATCAGGAGATAAGTAGTGGTACACTTCATGTCTGTCACAAAACAAAACAAACTCTTCAATCAGGAGATAAGTAGTGGTACACTTCATGTCTGGTCACAAAACAAAACAAACTCTTCAATCAGGAGATAAGTAGTGGTACACTTCATGTCTGGTCACAAAACAAAACAAACTCTTCAATCAGGAGATAAGTAGTGGTACACTTCATGTCCTGTCACAAAACAAAACAAACTCTTCAATCAGGAGATAAGTAGTGGTACACTTCATGTCTGGTCACAAAACAAAACAAACTCTTCAATCAGGAGATAAGTAGTGGTACACTTCATGTCCTGTCACAAAACAAAACAAACTCTTCAATCAGGAGATAAGTAGTGGTACACTTCATGTCCTGTCACAAAACAAAACAAACTCTTCAATCAGGAGATAAGTAGTGGTACACTTCATGTCTGGTCACAAAACAAAACAAACTCTTCAATCAGGAGATAAGTAGTGGTACACTTCATGTCCTGTCACAAAACAAAACAAACTCTTCAATCAGGAGATAAGTAGTGGTACACTTCATGTCTGGTCACAAAACAAAACAAACTCTTCAATCAGGAGATAAGTAGTGGTACACTTCATGTCCTGTCACAAAACAAAACAAACTCTTCAATCAGGAGATAAGTAGTGGTACACTTCATGTCTGGTCACAAAACAAAACAAACTCTTCAATCAGGAGATAAGTAGTGGTACACTTCATGTCTGGTCACAAAACAAAACAAACTCTTCAATCAGGAGATAAGTAGTGGTACACTTCATGTCCTGTCACAAAACAAAACAAACTCTTCAATCAGGAGATAAGTAGTGGTACACTTCATGTCTGTCACAAAACAAAACAAACTCTTCAATCAGGAGATAAGTAGTGGTACACTTCATGTCCTGTCACAAAACAAAACAAACTCTTCAATCAGGAGATAAGTAGTGGTACACTTCATGTCCTGTCACAAAACAAAACAAACTCTTCAATCAGGAGATAAGTAGTGGTACACTTCATGTCTGGTCACAAAACAAAACAAACTCTTCAATCAGGAGATAAGTAGTGGTACACTTCATGTCTGTCACAAAACAAAACAAACTCTTCAATCAGGAGATAAGTAGTGGTACACTTCATGTCTGTCACAAAACAAAACAAACTCTTCAATCAGGAGATAAGTAGTGGTACACTTCATGTCCTGTCACAAAACAAAACAAACTCTTCAATCAGGAGATAAGTAGTGGTACACTTCATGTCTGTCACAAAACAAAACAAACTCTTCAATCAGGAGATAAGTAGTGGTACACTTCATGTCCTGTCACAAAACAAAACAAACTCTTCAATCAGGAGATAAGTAGTGGTACACTTCATGTCCTGTCACAAAACAAAACAAACTCTTCAATCAGGAGATAAGTAGTGGTACACTTCATGTCTGTCACAAAACAAAACAAACTCTTCAATCAGGAGATAAGTAGTGGTACACTTCATGTCTGTCACAAAACAAAACAAACTCTTCAATCAGGAGATAAGTAGTGGTACACTTCATGTCTGTCACAAAACAAAACAAACTCTTCAATCAGGAGATAAGTAGTGGTACACTTCATGTCCTGTCACAAAACAAAACAAACTCTTCAATCAGGAGATAAGTAGTGGTACACTTCATGTCCTGTCACAAAACAAAACAAACTCTTCAATCAGGAGATAAGTAGTGGTACACTTCATGTCTGTCACAAAACAAAACAAACTCTTCAATCAGGAGATAAGTAGTGGTACACTTCATGTCCTGTCACAAAACAAAACAAACTCTTCAATCAGGAGATAAGTAGTGGTACACTTCATGTCTGTCACAAAACAAAACAAACTCTTCAATCAGGAGATAAGTAGTGGTACACTTCATGTCCTGTCACAAAACAAAACAAACTCTTCAATCAGGAGATAAGTAGTGGTACACTTCATGTCTGGTCACAAAACAAAACAAACTCTTCAATCAGGAGATAAGTAGTGGTACACTTCATGTCTGTCACAAAACAAAACAAACTCTTCAATCAGGAGATAAGTAGTGGTACACTTCATGTCCTGTCACAAAACAAAACAAACTCTTCAATCAGGAGATAAGTAGTGGTACACTTCATGTCTGTCACAAAACAAAACAAACTCTTCAATCAGGAGATAAGTAGTGGTACACTTCATGTCTGTCACAAAACAAAACAAACTCTTCAATCAGGAGATAAGTAGTGGTACACTTCATGTCTGTCACAAAACAAAACAAACTCTTCAATCAGGAGATAAGTAGTGGTACACTTCATGTCTGTCACAAAACAAAACAAACTCTTCAATCAGGAGATAAGTAGTGGTACACTTCATGTCCTGTCACAAAACAAAACAAACTCTTCAATCAGGAGATAAGTAGTGGTACACTTCATGTCTGGTCACAAAACAAAACAAACTCTTCAATCAGGAGATAAGTAGTGGTACACTTCATGTCTGGTCACAAAACAAAACAAACTCTTCAATCAGGAGATAAGTAGTGGTACACTTCATGTCCTGTCACAAAACAAAACAAACTCTTCAATCAGGAGATAAGTAGTGGTACACTTCATGTCTGTCACAAAACAAAACAAACTCTTCAATCAGGAGATAAGTAGTGGTACACTTCATGTCCTGTCACAAAACAAAACAAACTCTTCAATCAGGAGATAAGTAGTGGTACACTTCATGTCCTGTCACAAAACAAAACAAACTCTTCAATCAGGAGATAAGTAGTGGTACACTTCATGTCTGGTCACAAAACAAAACAAACTCTTCAATCAGGAGATAAGTAGTGGTACACTTCATGTCTGTCACAAAACAAAACAAACTCTTCAATCAGGAGATAAGTAGTGGTACACTTCATGTCTGGTCACAAAACAAAACAAACTCTTCAATCAGGAGATAAGTAGTGGTACACTTCATGTCTGTCACAAAACAAAACAAACTCTTCAATCAGGAGATAAGTAGTGGTACACTTCATGTCTGTCACAAAACAAAACAAACTCTTCAATCAGGAGATAAGTAGTGGTACACTTCATGTCCTGTCACAAAACAAAACAAACTCTTCAATCAGGAGATAAGTAGTGGTACACTTCATGTCCTGTCACAAAACAAAACAAACTCTTCAATCAGGAGATAAGTAGTGGTACACTTCATGTCCTGTCACAAAACAAACTCTTCAATCAGGAGATAAGTAGTGGTACACTTCATGTCTGGTCACAAAACAAAACAAACTCTTCAATCAGGAGATAAGTAGTGGTACACTTCATGTCTGTCACAAAACAAAACAAACTCTTCAATCAGGAGATAAGTAGTGGTACACTTCATGTCCTGTCACAAAACAAAACAAACTCTTCAATCAGGAGATAAGTAGTGGTACACTTCATGTCCTGTCACAAAACAAAACAAACTCTTCAATCAGGAGATAAGTAGTGGTACACTTCATGTCTGTCACAAAACAAAACAAACTCTTCAATCAGGAGATAAGTAGTGGTACACTTCATGTCTGTCACAAAACAAAACAAACTCTTCAATCAGGAGGTAAGTAGTGGTACACTTCATGTCTGTCACAAAACAAAACAAACTCTTCAATCAGGAGATAAGTAGTGGTACACTTCATGTCCTGTCACAAAACAAAACAAACTCTTCAATCAGGAGATAAGTAGTGGTACACTTCATGTCTGGTCACAAAACAAAACAAACTCTTCAATCAGGAGATAAGTAGTGGTACACTTCATGTCCTGTCACAAAACAAAACAAACTCTTCAATCAGGAGATAAGTAGTGGTACACTTCATGTCCTGTCACAAAACAAAACAAACTCTTCAATCAGGAGATAAGTAGTGGTACACTTCATGTCCTGTCACAAAACAAAACAAACTCTTCAATCAGGAGATAAGTAGTGGTACACTTCATGTCCTGTCACAAAACAAAACAAACTCTTCAATCAGGAGATAAGTAGTGGTACACTTCATGTCCTGTCACAAAACAAAACAAACTCTTCAATCAGGAGATAAGTAGTGGTACACTTCATGTCCTGTCACAAAACAAAACAAACTCTTCAATCAGGAGATAAGTAGTGGTACACTTCATGTCCTGTCACAAAACAAAACAAACTCTTCAATCAGGAGATAAGTAGTGGTACACTTCATGTCCTGTCACAAAACAAAACAAACTCTTCAATCAGGAGGTAAGTAGTGGTACACTTCATGTCTGGTCACAAAACAAAACAAACTCTTCAATCAGGAGATAAGTAGTGGTACACTTCATGTCCTGTCACAAAACAAAACAAACTCTTCAATCAGGAGATAAGTAGTGGTACACTTCATGTCCTGTCACAAAACAAAACAAACTCTTCAATCAGGAGATAAGTAGTGGTACACTTCATGTCTGTCACAAAACAAAACAAACTCTTCAATCAGGAGATAAGTAGTGGTACACTTCATGTCTGTCACAAAACAAAACAAACTCTTCAATCAGGAGATAAGTAGTGGTACACTTCATGTCCTGTCACAAAACAAAACAAACTCTTCAATCAGGAGATAAGTAGTGGTACACTTCATGTCCTGTCACAAAACAAAACAAACTCTTCAATCAGGAGATAAGTAGTGGTACACTTCATGTCTGTCACAAAACAAAACAAACTCTTCAATCAGGAGATAAGTAGTGGTACACTTCATGTCCTGTCACAAAACAAAACAAACTCTTCAATCAGGAGATAAGTAGTGGTACACTTCATGTCCTGTCACAAAACAAAACAAACTCTTCAATCAGGAGATAAGTAGTGGTACACTTCATGTCTGGTCACAAAACAAAACAAACTCTTCAATCAGGAGATAAGTAGTGGTACACTTCATGTCCTGTCACAAAACAAAACAAACTCTTCAATCAGGAGATAAGTAGTGGTACACTTCATGTCCTGTCACAAAACAAAACAAACTCTTCAATCAGGAGATAAGTAGTGGTACACTTCATGTCCTGTCACAAAACAAAACAAACTCTTCAATCAGGAGATAAGTAGTGGTACACTTCATGTCTGTCACAAAACAAAACAAACTCTTCAATCAGTCACAAAACAAAACAAACTCTTCAATAAGTAGTGGTACACTTCATGTCTGTCACAAAACAAAACAAACTCTTCAATCAGGAGATAAGTAGTGGTACACTTCATGTCTGTCACAAAACAAAACAAACTCTTCAATCAGGAGATAAGTAGTGGTACACTTCATGTCTGTCACAAAACAAAACAAACTCTTCAATCAGGAGATAAGTAGTGGTACACTTCATGTCCTGTCACAAAACAAAACAAACTCTTCAATCAGGAGATAAGTAGTGGTACACTTCATGTCCTGTCACAAAACAAAACAAACTCTTCAATCAGGAGATAAGTAGTGGTACACTTCATGTCCTGTCACAAAACAAAACAAACTCTTCAATCAGGAGATAAGTAGTGGTACACTTCATGTCCTGTCACAAAACAAAACAAACTCTTCAATCAGGAGATAAGTAGTGGTACACTTCATGTCCTGTCACAAAACAAAACAAACTCTTCAATCAGGAGATAAGTAGTGGTACACTTCATGTCTGGTCACAAAACAAAACAAACTCTTCAATCAGGAGATAAGTAGTGGTACACTTCATGTCCTGTCACAAAACAAAACAAACTCTTCAATCAGGAGATAAGTAGTGGTACACTTCATGTCTGTCACAAAACAAAACAAACTCTTCAATCAGGAGATAAGTAGTGGTACACTTCATGTCTGTCACAAAACAAAACAAACTCTTCAATCAGGAGATAAGTAGTGGTACACTTCATGTCCTGTCACAAAACAAAACAAACTCTTCAATCAGGAGATAAGTAGTGGTACACTTCATGTCCTGTCACAAAACAAAACAAACTCTTCAATCAGGAGATAAGTAGTGGTACACTTCATGTCTGTCACAAAACAAAACAAACTCTTCAATCAGGAGATAAGTAGTGGTACACTTCATGTCCTGTCACAAAACAAAACAAACTCTTCAATCAGGAGATAAGTAGTGGTACACTTCATGTCTGGTCACAAAACAAAACAAACTCTTCAATCAGGAGATAAGTAGTGGTACACTTCATGTCCTGTCACAAAACAAAACAAACTCTTCAATCAGGAGATAAGTAGTGGTACACTTCATGTCCTGTCACAAAACAAAACAAACTCTTCAATCAGGAGATAAGTAGTGGTACACTTCATGTCCTGTCACAAAACAAAACAAACTCTTCAATCAGGAGATAAGTAGTGGTACACTTCATGTCTGGTCACAAAACAAAACAAACTCTTCAATCAGGAGATAAGTAGTGGTACACTTCATGTCCTGTCACAAAACAAAACAAACTCTTCAATCAGGAGATAAGTAGTGGTACACTTCATGTCCTGTCACAAAACAAAACAAACTCTTCAATCAGGAGATAAGTAGTGGTACACTTCATGTCCTGTCACAAAACAAAACAAACTCTTCAATCAGGAGATAAGTAGTGGTACACTTCATGTCTGGTCACAAAACAAAACAAACTCTTCAATCAGGAGATAAGTAGTGGTACACTTCATGTCCTGTCACAAAACAAAACAAACTCTTCAATCAGGAGATAAGTAGTGGTACACTTCATGTCTGTCACAAAACAAAACAAACTCTTCAATCAGGAGATAAGTAGTGGTACACTTCATGTCCTGTCACAAAACAAAACAAACTCTTCAATCAGGAGATAAGTAGTGGTACACTTCATGTCTGGTCACAAAACAAAACAAACTCTTCAATCAGGAGATAAGTAGTGGTACACTTCATGTCTGTCACAAAACAAAACAAACTCTTCAATCAGGAGATAAGTAGTGGTACACTTCATGTCTGTCACAAAACAAAACAAACTCTTCAATCAGGAGATAAGTAGTGGTACACTTCATGTCTGTCACAAAACAAAACAAACTCTTCAATCAGGAGATAAGTAGTGGTACACTTCATGTCCTGTCACAAAACAAAACAAACTCTTCAATCAGGAGATAAGTAGTGGTACACTTCATGTCTGTCACAAAACAAAACAAACTCTTCAATCAGGAGATAAGTAGTGGTACACTTCATGTCTGTCACAAAACAAAACAAACTCTTCAATCAGGAGATAAGTAGTGGTACACTTCATGTCTGTCACAAAACAAAACAAACTCTTCAATCAGGAGATAAGTAGTGGTACACTTCATGTCTGTCACAAAACAAAACAAACTCTTCAATCAGGAGATAAGTAGTGGTACACTTCATGTCTGGTCACAAAACAAAACAAACTCTTCAATCAGGAGGTAAGTAGTGGTACACTTCATGTCCTGTCACAAAACAAAACAAACTCTTCAATCAGGAGATAAGTAGTGGTACACTTCATGTCCTGTCACAAAACAAAACAAACTCTTCAATCAGGAGATAAGTAGTGGTACACTTCATGTCCTGTCACAAAACAAAACAAACTCTTCAATCAGGAGATAAGTAGTGGTACACTTCATGTCCTGTCACAAAACAAAACAAACTCTTCAATCAGGAGATAAGTAGTGGTACACTTCATGTCCTGTCACAAAACAAAACAAACTCTTCAATCAGGAGATAAGTAGTGGTACACTTCATGTCCTGTCACAAAACAAAACAAACTCTTCAATCAGGAGATAAGTAGTGGTACACTTCATGTCCTGTCACAAAACAAAACAAACTCTTCAATCAGGAGATAAGTAGTGGTACACTTCATGTCCTGTCACAAAACAAAACAAACTCTTCAATCAGGAGATAAGTAGTGGTACACTTCATGTCTGGTCACAAAACAAAACAAACTCTTCAATCAGGAGATAAGTAGTGGTACACTTCATGTCCTGTCACAAAACAAAACAAACTCTTCAATCAGGAGATAAGTAGTGGTACACTTCATGTCCTGTCACAAAACAAAACAAACTCTTCAATCAGGAGATAAGTAGTGGTACACTTCATGTCCTGTCACAAAACAAAACAAACTCTTCAATCAGGAGATAAGTAGTGGTACACTTCATGTCTGTCACAAAACAAAACAAACTCTTCAATCAGGAGATAAGTAGTGGTACACTTCATGTCCTGTCACAAAACAAAACAAACTCTTCAATCAGGAGATAAGTAGTGGTACACTTCATGTCCTGTCACAAAACAAAACAAACTCTTCAATCAGGAGATAAGTAGTGGTACACTTCATGTCCTGTCACAAAACAAAACAAACTCTTCAATCAGGAGATAAGTAGTGGTACACTTCATGTCTGGTCACAAAACAAAACAAACTCTTCAATCAGGAGATAAGTAGTGGTACACTTCATGTCCTGTCACAAAACAAAACAAACTCTTCAATCAGGAGATAAGTAGTGGTACACTTCATGTCTGTCACAAAACAAAACAAACTCTTCAATCAGGAGATAAGTAGTGGTACACTTCATGTCCTGTCACAAAACAAAACAAACTCTTCAATCAGGAGATAAGTAGTGGTACACTTCATGTCTGTCACAAAACAAAACAAACTCTTCAATCAGGAGATAAGTAGTGGTACACTTCATGTCCTGTCACAAAACAAAACAAACTCTTCAATCAGGAGATAAGTAGTGGTACACTTCATGTCCTGTCACAAAACAAAACAAACTCTTCAATCAGGAGGTAAGTAGTGGTACACTTCATGTCCTGTCACAAAACAAAACAAACTCTTCAATCAGGAGGTAAGTAGTGGTACACTTCATGTCTGTCACAAAACAAAACAAACTCTTCAATCAGGAGATAAGTAGTGGTACACTTCATCTCCTGTCACAAAACAAAACAAACTCTTCAATCAGGAGATAAGTAGTGGTACACTTCATGTCCTGTCACAAAACAAAACAAACTCTTCAATCAGGAGATAAGTAGTGGTACACTTCATGTCCTGTCACAAAACAAAACAAACTCTTCAATCAGGAGATAAGTAGTGGTACACTTCATGTCCTGTCACAAAACAAAACAAACTCTTCAATCAGGAGATAAGTAGTGGTACACTTCATGTCTGTCACAAAACAAAACAAACTCTTCAATCAGGAGATAAGTAGTGGTACACTTCATGTCTGGTCACAAAACAAAACAAACTCTTCAATCAGGAGATAAGTAGTGGTACACTTCATGTCCTGTCACAAAACAAAACAAACTCTTCAATCAGGAGATAAGTAGTGGTACACTTCATGTCTGTCACAAAACAAAACAAACTCTTCAATCAGGAGATAAGTAGTGGTACACTTCATGTCCTGTCACAAAACAAAACAAACTCTTCAATCAGGAGATAAGTAGTGGTACACTTCATGTCTGGTCACAAAACAAAACAAACTCTTCAATCAGGAGATAAGTAGTGGTACACTTCATGTCCTGTCACAAAACAAAACAAACTCTTCAATCAGGAGATAAGTAGTGGTACACTTCATGTCTGTCACAAAACAAAACAAACTCTTCAATCAGGAGATAAGTAGTGGTACACTTCATGTCTGTCACAAAACAAAACAAACTCTTCAATCAGGAGATAAGTAGTGGTACACTTCATGTCCTGTCACAAAACAAAACAAACTCTTCAATCAGGAGATAAGTAGTGGTACACTTCATGTCCTGTCACAAAACAAAACAAACTCTTCAATCAGGAGATAAGTAGTGGTACACTTCATGTCTGTCACAAAACAAAACAAACTCTTCAATCAGGAGATAAGTAGTGGTACACTTCATGTCCTGTCACAAAACAAAACAAACTCTTCAATCAGGAGATAAGTAGTGGTACACTTCATGTCTGGTCACAAAACAAAAGAAACTCTTCAATCAGGAGATAAGTAGTGGTACACTTCATGTCCTGTCATACCACAAAACAAAACAAACTCTTCAATCAGGAGATAAGTAGTGGTACACTTCATGTCCTGTCACAAAACAAAACAAACTCTTCAATCAGGAGATAAGTAGTGGTACACTTCATGTCCTGTCACAAAACAAAACAAACTCTTCAATCAGGAGATAAGTAGTGGTACACTTCATGTCCTGTCACAAAACAAAACAAACTCTTCAATCAGGAGATAAGTAGTGGTACACTTCATGTCCTGTCACAAAACAAAACAAACTCTTCAATCAGGAGATAAGTAGTGGTACACTTCATGTCCTGTCACAAAACAAAACAAACTCTTCAATCAGGAGATAAGTAGTGGTACACTTCATGTCTGTCACAAAACAAAACAAACTCTTCAATCAGGAGATAAGTAGTGGTACACTTCATGTCCTGTCACAAAACAAAACAAACTCTTCAATCAGGAGATAAGTAGTGGTACACTTCATGTCCTGTCACAAAACAAAACAAACTCTTCAATCAGGAGATAAGTAGTGGTACACTTCATGTCCTGTCACAAAACAAAACAAACTCTTCAATCAGGAGATAAGTAGTGGTACACTTCATGTCTGTCACAAAACAAAACAAACTCTTCAATCAGGAGGTAAGTAGTG
The DNA here is from genome assembly GCF_004210375.1 of Tachypleus tridentatus. Lineage (NCBI taxonomy): Eukaryota > Metazoa > Arthropoda > Merostomata > Xiphosura > Limulidae > Tachypleus > Tachypleus tridentatus. The sequence continues at coordinate 40,781 of NW_027467923.1, forward strand.
GTACACTTCATGTCCTGTCACAAAACAAAACAAACTCTTCAATCAGGAGATAAGTAGTGGTACACTTCATGTCTGTCACAAAACAAAACAAACTCTTCAATCAGGAGATAAGTAGTGGTACACTTCATGTCCTGTCACAAAACAAAACAAACTCTTCAATCAGGAGATAAGTAGTGGTACACTTCATGTCCTGTCACAAAACAAAACAAACTCTTCAATCAGGAGATAAGTAGTGGTACACTTCATGTCCTGTCACAAAACAAAACAAACTCTTCAATCAGGAGATAAGTAGTGGTACACTTCATGTCCTGTCACAAAACAAAACAAACTCTTCAATCAGGAGATAAGTAGTGGTACACTTCATGTCTGTCACAAAACAAAACAAACTCTTCAATCAGGAGATAAGTAGTGGTACACTTCATGTCTGTCACAAAACAAAACAAACTCTTCAATCAGGAGATAAGTAGTGGTACACTTCATGTCCTGTCACAAAACAAAACAAACTCTTCAATCAGGAGATAAGTAGTGGTACACTTCATGTCCTGTCACAAAACAAAACAAACTCTTCAATCAGGAGATAAGTAGTGGTACACTTCATGTCCTGTCACAAAACAAAACAAACTCTTCAATCAGGAGATAAGTAGTGGTACACTTCATGTCCTGTCACAAAACAAAACAAACTCTTCAATCAGGAGATAAGTAGTGGTACACTTCATGTCCTGTCATACCACAAAACAAAACAAACTCTTCAATCAGGAGATAAGTAGTGGTACACTTCATGTCTGGTCACAAAACAAAACAAACTCTTCAATCAGGAGATAAGTAGTGGTACACTTCATGTCTGGTCACAAAACAAAACAAACTCTTCAATCAGGAGATAAGTAGTGGTACACTTCATGTCTGGTCATGTCCTGTCAAAACAAAACAAACTCTTCAATCAGGAGATAAGTAGTGGTACACTTCATGTCTGGTCACAAAACAAAACAAACTCTTCAATCAGGAGATAAGTAGTGGTACACTTCATGTCTGGTCACAAAACAAAACAAACTCTTCAATCAGGAGATAAGTAGTGGTACACTTCATGTCCTGTCACAAAACAAAACAAACTCTTCAATCAGGAGATAAGTAGTGGTACACTTCATGTCTGTCACAAAACAAAACAAACTCTTCAATCAGGAGATAAGTAGTGGTACACTTCATGTCTGTCACAAAACAAAACAAACTCTTCAATCAGGAGATAAGTAGTGGTACACTTCATGTCCTGTCACAAAACAAAACAAACTCTTCAATCAGGAGATAAGTAGTGGTACACTTCATGTCTGTCACAAAACAAAACAAACTCTTCAATCAGGAGATAAGTAGTGGTACACTTCATGTCCTGTCACAAAACAAAACAAACTCTTCAATCAGGAGGTAAGTAGTGGTACACTTCATGTCCTGTCACAAAACAAAACAAACTCTTCAATCAGGAGATAAGTAGTGGTACACTTCATGTCTGTCACAAAACAAAACAAACTCTTCAATCAGGAGATAAGTAGTGGTACACTTCATGTCCTGTCACAAAACAAAACAAACTCTTCAATCAGGAGATAAGTAGTGGTACACTTCATGTCCTGTCACAAAACAAAACAAACTCTTCAATCAGGAGATAAGTAGTGGTACACTTCATGTCCTGTCACAAAACAAAACAAACTCTTCAATCAGGAGATAAGTAGTGGTACACTTCATGTCCTGTCACAAAACAAAACAAACTCTTCAATCAGGAGATAAGTAGTGGTACACTTCATGTCCTGTCACAAAACAAAACAAACTCTTCAATCAGGAGATAAGTAGTGGTACACTTCATGTCCTGTCACAAAACAAAACAAACTCTTCAATCAGGAGATAAGTAGTGGTACACTTCATGTCCTGTCACAAAACAAAACAAACTCTTCAATCAGGAGATAAGTAGTGGTACACTTCATGTCCTGTCACAAAACAAAACAAACTCTTCAATCAGGAGGTAAGTAGTGGTACACTTCATGTCTGGTCACAAAACAAAACAAACTCTTCAATCAGGAGATAAGTAGTGGTACACTTCATGTCCTGTCATACCACAAAACAAAACAAACTCTTCAATCAGGAGATAAGTAGTGGTACACTTCATGTCCTGTCACAAAACAAAACAAACTCTTCAATCAGGAGATAAGTAGTGGTACACTTCATGTCCTGTCACAAAACAAAACAAACTCTTCAATCAGGAGATAAGTAGTGGTACACTTCATGTCTGTCACAAAACAAAACAAACTCTTCAATCAGGAGATAAGTAGTGGTACACTTCATGTCCTGTCACAAAACAAAACAAACTCTTCAATCAGGAGATAAGTAGTGGTACACTTCATGTCCTGTCACAAAACAAAACAAACTCTTCAATCAGGAGATAAGTAGTGGTACACTTCATGTCTGTCACAAAACAAAACAAACTCTTCAATCAGGAGATAAGTAGTGGTACACTTCATGTCCTGTCACAAAACAAAACAAACTCTTCAATCAGGAGATAAGTAGTGGTACACTTCATGTCTGTCACAAAACAAAACAAACTCTTCAATCAGGAGTAAGTAGTGGTACACTTCATGTCCTGTCACAAAACAAAACAAACTCTTCAATCAGGAGGTAAGTAGTGGTACACTTCATGTCCTGTCACAAAACAAAACAAACTCTTCAATCAGGAGATAAGTAGTGGTACACTTCATGTCCTGTCACAAAACAAAACAAACTCTTCAATCAGGAGATAAGTAGTGGTACACTTCATGTCCTGTCACAAAACAAAACAAACTCTTCAATCAGGAGGTAAGTAGTGGTACACTTCATGTCTGTCACAAAACAAAACAAACTCTTCAATCAGGAGATAAGTAGTGGTACACTTCATGTCCTGTCACAAAACAAAACAAACTCTTCAATCAGGAGATAAGTAGTGGTACACTTCATGTCCTGTCACAAAACAAAACAAACTCTTCAATCAGGAGGTAAGTAGTGGTACACTTCATGTCTGTCACAAAACAAAACAAACTCTTCAATCAGGAGATAAGTAGTGGTACACTTCATGTCCTGTCACAAAACAAAACTAACTCTTCAATCAGGAGATAAGTAGTGGTATACTTCATCTCCTGTCACAAAACAAAACAAACTCTTCAATCAGGAGATAAGTAGTGGTACACTTCATGTCCTGTCACAAAACAAAACAAACTCTTCAATCAGGAGATAAGTAGTGGTACACTTCATGTCCTGTCACAAAACAAAACAAACTCTTCAATCAGGAGATAAGTAGTGGTACACTTCATGTCTGGTCACAAAACAAAACAAACTCTTCAATCAGGAGATAAGTAGTGGTACACTTCATGTCCTGTCACAAAACAAAACAAACTCTTCAATCAGGAGATAAGTAGTGGTACACTTCATGTCCTGTCACAAAACAAAACAAACTCTTCAATCAGGAGATAAGTAGTGGTACACTTCATGTCTGTCACAAAACAAAACAAACTCTTCAATCAGGAGATAAGTAGTGGTACACTTCATGTCTGTCACAAAACAAAACAAACTCTTCAATCAGGAGATAAGTAGTGGTACACTTCATGTCCTGTCACAAAACAAAACAAACTCTTCAATCAGGAGATAAGTAGTGGTACACTTCATGTCCTGTCACAAAACAAAACAAACTCTTCAATCAGGAGATAAGTAGTGGTACACTTCATGTCCTGTCACAAAACAAAACAAACTCTTCAATCAGGAGATAAGTAGTGGTACACTTCATGTCCTGTCACAAAACAAAACAAACTCTTCAATCAGGAGGTAAGTAGTGGTACACTTCATGTCCTGTCACAAAACAAAACAAACTCTTCAATCAGGAGATAAGTAGTGGTACACTTCATGTCCTGTCACAAAACAAAACAAACTCTTCAATCAGGAGGTAAGTAGTGGTACACTTCATGTCCTGTCACAAAACAAAACAAACTCTTCAATCAGGAGATAAGTAGTGGTACACTTCATGTCCTGTCACAAAACAAAACAAACTCTTCAATCAGGAGATAAGTAGTGGTACACTTCATGTCTGGTCACAAAACAAAACAAACTCTTCAATCAGGAGGTAAGTAGTGGTACACTTCATGTCCTGTCACAAAACAAAACAAACTCTTCAATCAGGAGATAAGTAGTGGTACACTTCATGTCTGTCACAAAACAAAACAAACTCTTCAATCAGGAGATAAGTAGTGGTACACTTCATGTCCTGTCACAAAACAAAACAAACTCTTCAATCAGGAGATAAGTAGTGGTACACTTCATGTCCTGTCACAAAACAAAACAAACTCTTCAATCAGGAGATAAGTAGTGGTACACTTCATGTCCTGTCACAAAACAAAACAAACTCTTCAATCAGGAGATAAGTAGTGGTACACTTCATGTCTGGTCACAAAACAAAACAAACTCTTCAATCAGGAGATAAGTAGTGGTACACTTGATGTCTGTCACAAAACAAAACAAACTCTTCAATCAGGAGATAAGTAGTGGTACACTTCATGTCCTGTCACAAAACAAAACAAACTCTTCAATCAGGAGATAAGTAGTGGTACACTTCATGTCCTGTCACAAAACAAAACAAACTCTTCAATCAGGAGATAAGTAGTGGTACACTTCATGTCCTGTCACAAAACAAAACAAACTCTTCAATCAGGAGATAAGTAGTGGTACACTTCATGTCCTGTCACAAAACAAAACAAACTCTTCAATCAGGAGATAAGTAGTGGTACACTTCATGTCTGTCACAAAACAAAACAAACTCTTCAATCAGGAGATAAGTAGTGGTACACTTCATGGTCACAAAACAAAACAAACTCTTCATGGTACACTTCATGTCTGTCACAAAACAAAACAAACTCTTCAATCAGGAGATAAGTAGTGGTACACTTCATGTCCTGTCACAAAACAAAACAAACTCTTCAATCAGGAGATAAGTAGTGGTACACTTCATGTCCTGTCACAAAACAAAACAAACTCTTCAATCAGGAGGTAAGTAGTGGTACACTTCATGTCCTGTCACAAAACAAAACAAACTCTTCAATCAGGAGATAAGTAGTGGTACACTTCATGTCCTGTCACAAAACAAAACAAACTCTTCAATCAGGAGATAAGTAGTGGTACACTTCATGTCCTGTCACAAAACAAAACAAACTCTTCAATCAGGAGATAAGTAGTGGTACACTTCATGTCTTGTCACAAAACAAAACAAACTCTTCAATCAGGAGATAAGTAGTGGTACACTTCATGTCCTGTCACAAAACAAAACAAACTCTTCAATCAGGAGATAAGTAGTGGTACACTTCATGTCCTGTCACAAAACAAAACAAACTCTTCAATCAGGAGATAAGTAGTGGTACACTGTCATGTCCTGTCACAAAACAAAACAAACTCTTCAATCAGGAGATAAGTAGTGGTACACTTCATGTCCTGTCACAAAACAAACTCTTCAATCAGGAGATAAGTAGTGGTACACTTCATGTCTGGTCACAAAACAAAACAAACTCTTCAATCAGGAGATAAGTAGTGGTACACTTCATGTCCTGTCACAAAACAAACTCTTCAATCAGGAGATAAGTAGTGGTACACTTCATGTCCTGTCACAAAACAAAACAAACTCTTCAATCAGGAGATAAGTAGTGGTACACTTCATGTCCTGTCACAAAACAAAACAAACTCTTCAATCAGGAGATAAGTAGTGGTACACTTCATGTCCTGTCACAAAACAAAACAAACTCTTCAATCAGGAGGTAAGTAGTGGTACACTTCATGTCCTGTCACAAAACAAAACAAACTCTTCAATCAGGAGATAAGTAGTGGTACACTTCATGTCCTGTCACAAAACAAAACAAACTCTTCAATCAGGAGATAAGTAGTGGTACACTTCATGTCCTGTCACAAAACAAAACAAACTCTTCAATCAGGAGATAAGTAGTGGTACACTTCATGTCCTGTCACAAAACAAAACAAACTCTTCAATCAGGAGATAAGTAGTGGTACACTTCATGTCCTGTCACAAAACAAAACAAACTCTTCAATCAGGAGATAAGTAGTGGTACACTTCATGTCTTGTCACAAAACAAAACAAACTCTTCAATCAGGAGATAAGTAGTGGTACACTTCATGTCCTGTCACAAAACAAAACAAACTCTTCAATCAGGAGATAAGTAGTGGTACACTTCATGTCCTGTCACAAAACAAAACAAACTCTTCAATCAGGAGATAAGTAGTGGTACACTTCATGTCCTGTCACAAAACAAAACAAACTCTTCAATCAGGAGATAAGTAGTGGTACACTTCATGTCCTGTCACAAAACAAAACAAACTCTTCAATCAGGAGGTAAGTAGTGGTACACTTCATGTCTGTCACAAAACAAAACAAACTCTTCAATCAGGAGATAAGTAGTGGTACACTTCATGTCTGTCACAAAACAAAACAAACTCTTCAATCAGGAGATAAGTAGTGGTACACTTCATGTCTGTCACAAAACAAAACAAACTCTTCAATCAGGAGATAAGTAGTGGTACACTTCATGTCTGTCACAAAACAAAACAAACTCTTCAATCAGGAGATAAGTAGTGGTACACTTCATGTCTGTCACAAAACAAAACAAACTCTTCAATCAGGAGATAAGTAGTGGTACACTTCATGTCCTGTCACAAAACAAAACAAACTCTTCAATCAGGAGATAAGTAGTGGTACACTTCATGTCCTGTCACAAAACAAAACAAACTCTTCAATCAGGAGATAAGTAGTGGTACACTTCATGTCCTGTCACAAAACAAAACAAACTCTTCAATCAGGAGGTAAGTAGTGGTACACTTCATGTCCTGTCACAAAACAAAACAAACTCTTCAATCAGGAGATAAGTAGTGGTACACTTCATGTCTGTCACAAAACAAAACAAACTCTTCAATCAGGAGATAAGTAGTGGTACACTTCATGTCTGTCACAAAACAAAACAAACTCTTCAATCAGGAGATAAGTAGTGGTACACTTCATGTCCTGTCACAAAACAAAACAAACTCTTCAATCAGGAGATAAGTAGTGGTACACTTCATGTCCTGTCACAAAACAAAACAAACTCTTCAATCAGGAGATAAGTAGTGGTACACTTCATGTCCTGTCACAAAACAAAACAAACTCTTCAATCAGGAGATAAGTAGTGGTACACTTCATGTCCTGTCACAAAACAAAACAAACTCTTCAATCAGGAGATAAGTAGTGGTACACTTCATGTCTGGTCACAAAACAAAACAAACTCTTCAATCAGGAGATAAGTAGTGGTACACTTCATGTCCTGTCACAAAACAAAACAAACTCTTCAATCAGGAGATAAGTAGTGGTACACTTCATGTCTGTCACAAAACAAAACAAACTCTTCAATCAGGAGATAAGTAGTGGTACACTTCATGTCCTGTCACAAAACAAAACAAACTCTTCAATCAGGAGATAAGTAGTGGTACACTTCATGTCTGTCACAAAACAAAACAAACTCTTCAATCAGGAGATAAGTAGTGGTACACTTCATGTCTGTCACAAAACAAAACAAACTCTTCAATCAGGAGATAAGTAGTGGTACACTTCATGTCTGTCACAAAACAAAACAAACTCTTCAATCAGGAGATAAGTAGTGGTACACTTCATCTCCTGTCACAAAACAAAACAAACTCTTCAATCAGGAGATAAGTAGTGGTACACTTCATGTCCTGTCACAAAACAAAACAAACTCTTCAATCAGGAGATAAGTAGTGGTACACTTCATGTCCTGTCACAAAACAAAACAAACTCTTCAATCAGGAGATAAGTAGTGGTACACTTCATGTCCTGTCACAAAACAAAACAAACTCTTCAATCAGGAGATAAGTAGTGGTACACTTCATGTCCTGTCACAAAACAAAACAAACTCTTCAATCAGGAGATAAGTAGTGGTACACTTCATGTCCTGTCACAAAACAAAACAAACTCTTCAATCAGGAGATAAGTAGTGGTACACTTCATGTCTGGTCACAAAACAAAACAAACTCTTCAATCAGGAGATAAGTAGTGGTACACTTCATGTCCTGTCACAAAACAAAACAAACTCTTCAATCAGGAGATAAGTAGTGGTACACTTCATGTCCTGTCACAAAACAAAACAAACTCTTCAATCAGGAGATAAGTAGTGGTACACTTCATGTCCTGTCACAAAACAAAACAAACTCTTCAATCAGGAGATAAGTAGTGGTACACTTCATGTCCTGTCACAAAACAAAACAAACTCTTCAATCAGGAGATAAGTAGTGGTACACTTCATGTCCTGTCACAAAACAAAACAAACTCTTCAATCAGGAGATAAGTAGTGGTACACTTCATGTCCTGTCACAAAACAAAACAAACTCTTCAATCAGGAGGTAAGTAGTGGTACACTTCATGTCTGTCACAAAACAAAACAAACTCTTCAATCAGGAGGTAAGTAGTGGTACACTTCATGTCTGTCACAAAACAAAACAAACTCTTCAATCAGGAGATAAGTAGTGGTACACTTCATGTCCTGTCACAAAACAAAACAAACTCTTCAATCAGGAGATAAGTAGTGGTACACTTCATGTCTGTCACAAAACAAAACAAACTCTTCAATCAGGAGATAAGTAGTGGTACACTTCATGTCCTGTCACAAAACAAAACAAACTCTTCAATCAGGAGATAAGTAGTGGTACACTTCATGTCTGTCACAAAACAAAACAAACTCTTCAATCAGGAGATAAGTAGTGGTACACTTCATGTCTGTCACAAAACAAAACAAACTCTTCAATCAGGAGATAAGTAGTGGTACACTTCATGTCCTGTCACAAAACAAAACAAACTCTTCAATCAGGAGATAAGTAGTGGTACACTTCATGTCCTGTCACAAAACAAAACAAACTCTTCAATCAGGAGATAAGTAGTGGTACACTTCATGTCCTGTCACAAAACAAAACAAACTCTTCAATCAGGAGATAAGTAGTGGTACACTTCATGTCCTGTCACAAAACAAAACAAACTCTTCAATCAGGAGATAAGTAGTGGTACACTTCATGTCTGTCACAAAACAAAACAAACTCTTCAATCAGGAGATAAGTAGTGGTACACTTCATGTCCTGTCACAAAACAAAACAAACTCTTCAATCAGGAGGTAAGTAGTGGTACACTTCATGTCCTGTCACAAAACAAAACAAACTCTTCAATCAGGAGATAAGTAGTGGTACACTTCATGTCCTGTCACAAAACAAAACAAACTCTTCAATCAGGAGATAAGTAGTGGTACACTTCATGTCCTGTCACAAAACAAAACAAACTCTTCAATCAGGAGATAAGTAGTGGTACACTTCATGTCCTGTCACAAAACAAAACAAACTCTTCAATCAGGAGATAAGTAGTGGTACACTTCATGTCTGTCACAAAACAAAACAAACTCTTCAATCAGGAGATAAGTAGTGGTACACTTCATGTCTGGTCACAAAACAAAACAAACTCTTCAATCAGGAGATAAGTAGTGGTACACTTCATGTCTGGTCACAAAACAAAACAAACTCTTCAATCAGGAGATAAGTAGTGGTACACTTCATGTCCTGTCACAAAACAAAACAAACTCTTCAATCAGGAGATAAGTAGTGGTACACTTCATGTCCTGTCACAAAACAAAACAAACTCTTCAATCAGGAGATAAGTAGTGGTACACTTCATGTCCTGTCACAAAACAAAACAAACTCTTCAATCAGGAGATAAGTAGTGGTACACTTCATGTCCTGTCACAAAACAAAACAAACTCTTCAATCAGGAGATAAGTAGTGGTACACTTCATGTCCTGTCACAAAACAAAACAAACTCTTCAATCAGGAGATAAGTAGTGGTACACTTCATGTCTGTCACAAAACAAAACAAACTCTTCAATCAGGAGGTAAGTAGTGGTACACTTCATGTCCTGTCACAAAACAAAACAAACTCTTCAATCAGGAGATAAGTAGTGGTACACTTCATGTCCTGTCACAAAACAAAACAAACTCTTCAATCAGGAGATAAGTAGTGGTACACTTCATGTCCTGTCACAAAACAAAACAAACTCTTCAATCAGGAGATAAGTAGTGGTACACTTCATGTCCTGTCACAAAACAAAACAAACTCTTCAATCAGGAGATAAGTAGTGGTACACTTCATGTCCTGTCACAAAACAAAACAAACTCTTCAATCAGGAGATAAGTAGTGGTACACTTCATGTCTGTCACAAAACAAAACAAACTCTTCAATCAGGAGGTAAGTAGTGGTACACTTCATGGTCACAAAACAAAACAAACTCTTCAATCAGGAGATAAGTAGTGGTACACTTCATGTCCTGTCACAAAACAAAACAAACTCTTCAATCAGGAGATAAGTAGTGGTACACTTCATGTCTGTCACAAAACAAAACAAACTCTTCAATCAGGAGATAAGTAGTGGTACACTTCATGTCTGTCACAAAACAAAACAAACTCTTCAATCAGGAGATAAGTAGTGGTACACTTCATGTCTGTCACAAAACAAAACAAACTCTTCAATCAGGAGATAAGTAGTGGTACACTTCATGTCCTGTCACAAAACAAAACAAACTCTTCAATCAGGAGATAAGTAGTGGTACACTTCATGTCTGTCACAAAACAAAACAAACTCTTCAATCAGGAGATAAGTAGTGGTACACTTCATGTCCTGTCACAAAACAAAACAAACTCTTCAATCAGGAGATAAGTAGTGGTACACTTCATGTCCTGTCACAAAACAAAACAAACTCTTCAATCAGGAGATAAGTAGTGGTACACTTCATGTCCTGTCACAAAACAAAACAAACTCTTCAATCAGGAGATAAGTAGTGGTACACTTCATGTCCTGTCACAAAACAAAACAAACTCTTCAATCAGGAGATAAGTAGTGGTACACTTCATGTCCTGTCACAAAACAAAACAAACTCTTCAATCAGGAGATAAGTAGTGGTACACTTCATGTCTGGTCACAAAACAAAACAAACTCTTCAATCAGGAGGTAAGTAGTGGTACACTTCATGTCCTGTCACAAAACAAAACAAACTCTTCAATCAGGAGATAAGTAGTGGTACACTTCATGTCCTGTCACAAAACAAAACAAACTCTTCAATCAGGAGATAAGTAGTGGTACACTTCATGTCCTGTCACAAAACAAAACAAACTCTTCAATCAGGAGATAAGTAGTGGTACACTTCATGTCCTGTCACAAAACAAAACAAACTCTTCAATCAGGAGATAAGTAGTGGTACACTTCATGTCCTGTCACAAAACAAAACAAACTCTTCAATCAGGAGATAAGTAGTGGTACACTTCATGTCTGGTCACAAAACAAAACAAACTCTTCAATCAGGAGATAAGTAGTGGTACACTTCATGTCCTGTCACAAAACAAAACAAACTCTTCAATCAGGAGATAAGTAGTGGTACACTTCATGTCCTGTCACAAAACAAAACAAACTCTTCAATCAGGAGATAAGTAGTGGTACACTTCATGTCTGTCACAAAACAAAACAAACTCTTCAATCAGGAGATAAGTAGTGGTACACTTCATGTCCTGTCACAAAACAAAACAAACTCTTCAATCAGGAGATAAGTAGTGGTACACTTCATGTCCTGTCACAAAACAAAACAAACTCTTCAATCAGGAGATAAGTAGTGGTACACTTCATGTCCTGTCACAAAACAAAACAAACTCTTCAATCAGGAGGTAAGTAGTGGTACACTTCATGTCTGTCACAAAACAAAACAAACTCTTCAATCAGGAGATAAGTAGTGGTACACTTCATGTCTGTCACAAAACAAAACAAACTCTTCAATCAGGAGGTAAGTAGTGGTACACTTCATGTCCTGTCACAAAACAAAACAAACTCTTCAATCAGGAGATAAGTAGTGGTACACTTCATGTCCTGTCACAAAACAAAACAAACTCTTCAATCAGGAGATAAGTAGTGGTACACTTCATGTCTGTCACAAAACAAAACAAACTCTTCAATCAGGAGATAAGTAGTGGTACACTTCATGTCTGTCACAAAACAAAACAAACTCTTCAATCAGGAGATAAGTAGTGGTACACTTCATGTCTGTCACAAAACAAAACAAACTCTTCAATCAGGAGATAAGTAGTGGTACACTTCATGTCTGTCACAAAACAAAACAAACTCTTCAATCAGGAGATAAGTAGTGGTACACTTCATGTCTGGTCACAAAACAAAACAAACTCTTCAATCAGGAGATAAGTAGTGGTACACTTCATGTCTGGTCACAAAACAAAACAAACTCTTCAATCAGGAGATAAGTAGTGGTACACTTCATGTCCTGTCACAAAACAAAACAAACTCTTCAATCAGGAGATAAGTAGTGGTACACTTCATGTCCTGTCACAAAACAAAACAAACTCTTCAATCAGGAGATAAGTAGTGGTACACTTCATGTCTGTCACAAAACAAAACAAACTCTTCAATCAGGAGATAAGTAGTGGTACACTTCATGTCCTGTCACAAAACAAAACAAACTCTTCAATCAGGAGATAAGTAGTGGTACACTTCATGTCTGTCACAAAACAAAACAAACTCTTCAATCAGGAGATAAGTAGTGGTACACTTCATGTCTGGTCACAAAACAAAACAAACTCTTCAATCAGGAGGTAAGTAGTGGTACACTTCATGTCTGTCACAAAACAAAACAAACTCTTCAATCAGGAGATAAGTAGTGTACACTTCATGTCTGTCACAAAACAAAACAAACTCTTCAATCAGGAGATAAGTAGTGGTACACTTCATGTCCTGTCACAAAACAAAACAAACTCTTCAATCAGGAGATAAGTAGTGGTACACTTCATGTCCTGTCACAAAACAAAACAAACTCTTCAATCAGGAGATAAGTAGTGGTACACTTCATGTCCTGTCACAAAACAAAACAAACTCTTCAATCAGGAGATAAGTAGTGGTACACTTCATGTCCTGTCACAAAACAAAACAAACTCTTCAATCAGGAGATAAGTAGTGGTACACTTCATGTCTGTCACAAAACAAAACAAACTCTTCAATCAGGAGAGAAGTAGTGGTACACTTCATGTCCTGTCACAAAACAAAACAAACTCTTCAATCAGGAGATAAGTAGTGGTACACTTCATGTCCTGTCACAAAACAAAACAAACTCTTCAATCAGGAGATAAGTAGTGGTACACTTCATGTCCTGTCACAAAACAAAACAAACTCTTCAATCAGGAGATAAGTAGTGGTACACTTCATGTCCTGTCACAAAACAAAACAAACTCTTCAATCAGGAGATAAGTAGTGGTACACTTCATGTCTGTCACAAAACAAAACAAACTCTTCAATCAGGAGATAAGTAGTGGTACACTTCATGTCCTGTCACAAAACAAAACAAACTCTTCAATCAGGAGATAAGTAGTGGTACACTTCATGTCCTGTCACAAAACAAAACAAACTCTTCAATCAGGAGATAAGTAGTGGTACACTTCATGTCCTGTCACAAAACAAAACAAACTCTTCAATCAGGAGATAAGTAGTGGTACACTTCATGTCCTGTCACAAAACAAAACAAACTCTTCAATCAGGAGATAAGTAGTGGTACACTTCATGTCCTGTCACAAAACAAAACAAACTCTTCAATCAGGAGGTAAGTAGTGGTACACTTCATGTCTGTCACAAAACAAAACAAACTCTTCAATCAGGAGGTAAGTAGTGGTACACTTCATGTCCTGTCACAAAACAAAACAAACTCTTCAATCAGGAGGTAAGTAGTGGTACACTTCATGTCCTGTCACAAAACAAAACAAACTCTTCAATCAGGAGATAAGTAGTGGTACACTTCATGTCCTGTCACAAAACAAAACAAACTCTTCAATCAGGAGATAAGTAGTGGTACACTTCATGTCCTGTCACAAAACAAAACAAACTCTTCAATCAGGAGATAAGTAGTGGTACACTTCATGTCCTGTCACAAAACAAAACAAACTCTTCAATCAGGAGATAAGTAGTGGTACACTTCATGTCCTGTCACAAAACAAAACAAACTCTTCAATCAGGAGATAAGTAGTGGTACACTTCATGTCTGTCACAAAACAAAACAAACTCTTCAATCAGGAGATAAGTAGTGGTACACTTCATGTCCTGTCACAAAACAAAACAAACTCTTCAATCAGGAGATAAGTAGTGGTACACTTCATGTCTGTCACAAAACAAAACAAACTCTTCAATCAGGAGATAAGTAGTGGTACACTTCATGTACACTTCTGTCACAAAACAAAACAAACTCTTCAATCAGGAGATAAGTAGTGGTACACTTCATGTCCTGTCACAAAACAAAACAAACTCTTCAATCAGGAGATAAGTAGTGGTACACTTCATGTCCTGTCACAAAACAAAACAAACTCTTCAATCAGGAGATAAGTAGTGGTACACTTCATGTCTGTCACAAAACAAAACAAACTCTTCAATCAGGAGATAAGTAGTGGTACACTTCATGTCCTGTCACAAAACAAAACAAACTCTTCAATCAGGAGATAAGTAGTGGTACACTTCATGTCTGTCACAAAACAAAACAAACTCTTCAATCAGGAGATAAGTAGTGGTACACTTCATGTCTGTCACAAAACAAAACAAACTCTTCAATCTGGTCATGTCTGTCACAAAACAAAACAAACTCTTCAATCAGGAGATAAGTAGTGGTACACTTCATGTCTGTCACAAAACAAAACAAACTCTTCAATCAGGAGATAAGTAGTGGTACACTTCATGTCCTGTCACAAAACAAAACAAACTCTTCAATCAGGAGGTAAGTAGTGGTACACTTCATGTCCTGTCACAAAACAAAACAAACTCTTCAATCAGGAGATAAGTAGTGGTACACTTCATGTCCTGTCACAAAACAAAACAAACTCTTCAATCAGGAGGTAAGTAGTGGTACACTTCATGTCCTGTCACAAAACAAAACAAACTCTTCAATCAGGAGGTAAGTAGTGGTACACTTCATGTCTGTCACAAAACAAAACAAACTCTTCAATCAGGAGGTAAGTAGTGGTACACTTCATGTCCTGTCACAAAACAAAACAAACTCTTCAATCAGGAGATAAGTAGTGGTACACTTCATGTCCTGTCACAAAACAAAACAAACTCTTCAATCAGGAGATAAGTAGTGGTACACTTCATGTCCTGTCACAAAACAAAACAAACTCTTCAATCAGGAGGTAAGTAGTGGTACACTTCATGTCTGTCACAAAACAAAACAAACTCTTCAATCAGGAGATAAGTAGTGGTACACTTCATGTCCTGTCACAAAACAAAACAAACTCTTCAATCAGGAGATAAGTAGTGGTACACTTCATGTCCTGTCACAAAACAAAACAAACTCTTCAATCAGGAGATAAGTAGTGGTACACTTCATGTCCTGTCACAAAACAAAACAAACTCTTCAATCAGGAGATAAGTAGTGGTACACTTCATGTCTGTCACAAAACAAAACAAACTCTTCAATCAGGAGGTAAGTAGTGGTACACTTCATGTCCTGTCACAAAACAAAACAAACTCTTCAATCAGGAGATAAGTAGTGGTACACTTCATGTCCTGTCACAAAACAAAACAAACTCTTCAATCAGGAGATAAGTAGTGGTACACTTCATGTCCTGTCACAAAACAAAACAAACTCTTCAATCAGGAGATAAGTAGTGGTACACTTCATGTCCTGTCACAAAACAAAACAAACTCTTCAATCAGGAGATAAGTAGTGGTACACTTCATGTCTGTCACAAAACAAAACAAACTCTTCAATCAGGAGATAAGTAGTGGTACACTTCATGTCTGGTCACAAAACAAAACAAACTCTTCAATCAGGAGATAAGTAGTGGTACACTTCATGTCCTGTCACAAAACAAAACAAACTCTTCAATCAGGAGATAAGTAGTGGTACACTTCATGTCCTGTCACAAAACAAAACAAACTCTTCAATCAGGAGATAAGTAGTGGTACACTTCATGTCCTGTCACAAAACAAAACAAACTCTTCAATCAGGAGATAAGTAGTGGTACACTTCATGTCCTGTCACAAAACAAAACAAACTCTTCAATCAGGAGATAAGTAGTGGTACACTTCATGTCTGTCACAAAACAAAACAAACTCTTCAATCAGGAGGTAAGTAGTGGTACACTTCATGTCCTGTCACAAAACAAAACAAACTCTTCAATCAGGAGATAAGTAGTGGTACACTTCATGTCCTGTCACAAAACAAAACAAACTCTTCAATCAGGAGATAAGTAGTGGTACACTTCATGTCCTGTCACAAAACAAAACAAACTCTTCAATCAGGAGATAAGTAGTGGTACACTTCATGTCCTGTCACAAAACAAAACAAACTCTTCAATCAGGAGATAAGTAGTGGTACACTTCATGTCCTGTCACAAAACAAAACAAACTCTTCAATCAGGAGATAAGTAGTGGTACACTTCATGTCTGGTCACAAAACAAAACAAACTCTTCAATCAGGAGATAAGTAGTGGTACACTTCATGTCTGTCACAAAACAAAACAAACTCTTCAATCAGGAGGTAAGTAGTGGTACACTTCATGTCCTGTCACAAAACAAAACAAACTCTTCAATCAGGAGATAAGTAGTGGTACACTTCATGTCCTGTCACAAAACAAAACAAACTCTTCAATCAGGAGATAAGTAGTGGTACACTTCATGTCCTGTCACAAAACAAAACAAACTCTTCAATCAGGAGATAAGTAGTGGTACACTTCATGTCTGTCACAAAACAAAACAAACTCTTCAATCAGGAGGTAAGTAGTGGTACACTTCATGTCCTGTCACAAAACAAAACAAACTCTTCAATCAGGAGGTAAGTAGTGGTACACTTCATGTCCTGTCACAAAACAAAACAAACTCTTCAATCAGGAGATAAGTAGTGGTACACTTCATGTCCTGTCACAAAACAAAACAAACTCTTCAATCAGGAGATAAGTAGTGGTACACTTCATGTCCTGTCACAAAACAAAACAAACTCTTCAATCAGGAGATAAGTAGTGGTACACTTCATGTCCTGTCACAAAACAAAACAAACTCTTCAATCAGGAGATAAGTAGTGGTACACTTCATGTCCTGTCACAAAACAAAACAAACTCTTCAATCAGGAGATAAGTAGTGGTACACTTCATGTCTGGTCACAAAACAAAACAAACTCTTCAATCAGGAGATAAGTAGTGGTACACTTCATGTCCTGTCACAAAACAAAACAAACTCTTCAATCAGGAGGTAAGTAGTGGTACACTTCATGTCTGTCACAAAACAAAACAAACTCTTCAATCAGGAGATAAGTAGTGGTACACTTCATGTCCTGTCACAAAACAAAACAAACTCTTCAATCAGGAGATAAGTAGTGGTACACTTCATGTCCTGTCACAAAACAAAACAAACTCTTCAATCAGGAGATAAGTAGTGGTACACTTCATGTCCTGTCACAAAACAAAACAAACTCTTCAATCAGGAGATAAGTAGTGGTACACTTCATGTCTGGTCACAAAACAAAACAAACTCTTCAATCAGGAGATAAGTAGTGGTACACTTCATGTCCTGTCACAAAACAAAACAAACTCTTCAATCAGGAGATAAGTAGTGGTACACTTCATGTCTGTCACAAAACAAAACAAACTCTTCAATCAGGAGATAAGTAGTGGTACACTTCATGTCCTGTCACAAAACAAAACAAACTCTTCAATCAGGAGATAAGTAGTGGTACACTTCATGTCCTGTCACAAAACAAAACAAACTCTTCAATCAGGAGATAAGTAGTGGTACACTTCATGTCCTGTCACAAAACAAAACAAACTCTTCAATCAGGAGGTAAGTAGTGGTACACTTCATGTCCTGTCACAAAACAAAACAAACTCTTCAATCAGGAGATAAGTAGTGGTACACTTCATGTCCTGTCACAAAACAAAACAAACTCTTCAATCAGGAGATAAGTAGTGGTACACTTCATCTCCTGTCACAAAACAAAACAAACTCTTCAATCAGGAGATAAGTAGTGGTACACTTCATGTCTGTCACAAAACAAAACAAACTCTTCAATCAGGAGGTAAGTAGTGGTACACTTCATGTCCTGTCACAAAACAAAACAAACTCTTCAATCAGGAGATAAGTAGTGGTACACTTCATGTCCTGTCACAAAACAAAACAAACTCTTCAATCAGGAGGTAAGTAGTGGTACACTTCATGTCCTGTCACAAAACAAAACAAACTCTTCAATCAGGAGATAAGTAGTGGTACACTTCATGTCCTGTCACAAAACAAAACAAACTCTTCAATCAGGAGATAAGTAGTGGTACACTTCATGTCCTGTCACAAAACAAAACAAACTCTTCAATCAGGAGATAAGTAGTGGTACACTTCATGTCCTGTCACAAAACAAAACAAACTCTTCAATCAGGAGATAAGTAGTGGTACACTTCATGTCTGTCACAAAACAAAACAAACTCTTCAATCAGGAGGTAAGTAGTGGTACACTTCATGTCTGTCACAAAACAAAACAAACTCTTCAATCAGGAGATAAGTAGTGGTACACTTCATGTCTGTCACAAAACAAAACAAACTCTTCAATCAGGAGATAAGTAGTGGTACACTTCATGTCCTGTCACAAAACAAAACAAACTCTTCAATCAGGAGATAAGTAGTGGTACACTTCATGTCCTGTCACAAAACAAAACAAACTCTTCAATCAGGAGATAAGTAGTGGTACACTTCATCTCCTGTCACAAAACAAAACAAACTCTTCAATCAGGAGATAAGTAGTGGTACACTTCATGTCTGTCACAAAACAAAACAAACTCTTCAATCAGGAGGTAAGTAGTGGTACACTTCATGTCCTGTCACAAAACAAAACAAACTCTTCAATCAGGAGATAAGTAGTGGTACACTTCATGTCCTGTCACAAAACAAAACAAACTCTTCAATCAGGAGATAAGTAGTGGTACACTTCATGTCCTGTCACAAAACAAAACAAACTCTTCAATCAGGAGTAAGTAGTGGTACACTTCATGTCTGTCACAAAACAAAACAAACTCTTCAATCAGGAGATAAGTAGTGGTACACTTCATGTCCTGTCACAAAACAAAACAAACTCTTCAATCAGGAGATAAGTAGTGGTACACTTCATGTCTGTCACAAAACAAAACAAACTCTTCAATCAGGAGATAAGTAGTGGTACACTTCATGTCCTGTCACAAAACAAAACAAACTCTTCAATCAGGAGATAAGTAGTGGTACACTTCATGTCCTGTCACAAAACAAAACAAACTCTTCAATCAGGAGATAAGTAGTGGTACACTTCATGTCCTGTCACAAAACAAAACAAACTCTTCAATCAGGAGATAAGTAGTGGTACACTTCATGTCCTGTCACAAAACAAAACAAACTCTTCAATCAGGAGATAAGTAGTGGTACACTTCATGTCCTGTCACAAAACAAAACAAACTCTTCAATCAGGAGATAAGTAGTGGTACACTTCATGTCCTGTCACAAAACAAAACAAACTCTTCAATCAGGAGATAAGTAGTGGTACACTTCATGTCCTGTCACAAAACAAAACAAACTCTTCAATCAGGAGATAAGTAGTGGTACACTTCATGTCCTGTCACAAAACAAAACAAACTCTTCAATCAGGAGATAAGTAGTGGTACACTTCATGTCTGGTCACAAAACAAAACAAACTCTTCAATCAGGAGATAAGTAGTGGTACACTTCATGTCCTGTCACAAAACAAAACAAACTCTTCAATCAGGAGATAAGTAGTGGTACACTTCATGTCCTGTCACAAAACAAAACAAACTCTTCAATCAGGAGATAAGTAGTGGTACACTTCATGTCCTGTCACAAAACAAAACAAACTCTTCAATCAGGAGATAAGTAGTGGTACACTTCATCTCCTGTCACAAAACAAAACAAACTCTTCAATCAGGAGATAAGTAGTGGTACACTTCATGTCCTGTCACAAAACAAAACAAACTCTTCAATCAGGAGGTAAGTAGTGGTACACTTCATGTCCTGTCACAAAACAAAACAAACTCTTCAATCAGGAGATAAGTAGTGGTACACTTCATGTCTGTCACAAAACAAAACAAACTCTTCAATCAGGGAGAGGTAAGTAGTGGTACACTTCATGTCTGGTCACAAAACAAAACAAACTCTTCAATCAGGAGATAAGTAGTGGTACACTTCATGTCTGGTCACAAAACAAAACAAACTCTTCAATCAGGAGATAAGTAGTGGTACACTTCATGTCCTGTCACAAAACAAAACAAACTCTTCAATCAGGAGATAAGTAGTGGTACACTTCATGTCCTGTCACAAAACAAAACAAACTCTTCAATCAGGAGGTAAGTAGTGGTACACTTCATGTCCTGTCACAAAACAAAACAAACTCTTCAATCAGGAGGTAAGTAGTGGTACACTTCATGTCCTGTCACAAAACAAAACAAACTCTTCAATCAGGAGATAAGTAGTGGTACACTTCATGTCCTGTCACAAAACAAAACAAACTCTTCAATCAGGAGATAAGTAGTGGTACACTTCATGTCCTGTCACAAAACAAAACAAACTCTTCAATCAGGAGATAAGTAGTGGTACACTTCATGTCTGTCACAAAACAAAACAAACTCTTCAATCAGGAGATAAGTAGTGGTACACTTCATGTCCTGTCACAAAACAAAACAAACTCTTCAATCAGGAGATAAGTAGTGGTACACTTCATGTCCTGTCACAAAACAAAACAAACTCTTCAATCAGGAGATAAGTAGTGGTACACTTCATGTCCTGTCACAAAACAAAACAAACTCTTCAATCAGGAGATAAGTAGTGGTACACTTCATGTCCTGTCACAAAACAAAACAAACTCTTCAATCAGGAGATAAGTAGTGGTACACTTCATGTCTGTCACAAAACAAAACAAACTCTTCAATCAGGAGATAAGTAGTGGTACACTTCATGTCTGTCACAAAACAAAACAAACTCTTCAATCAGGAGATAAGTAGTGGTACACTTCATGTCCTGTCACAAAACAAAACAAACTCTTCAATCAGGAGATAAGTAGTGGTACACTTCATGTCTGTCACAAAACAAAACAAACTCTTCAATCAGGAGATAAGTAGTGGTACACTTCATGTCCTGTCACAAAACAAAACAAACTCTTCAATCAGGAGTCACAAAACAAAACAAACTCTTCAATAAGTAGTGGTACACTTCATGTCCTGTCACAAAACAAAACAAACTCTTCAATCAGGAGATAAGTAGTGGTACACTTCATGTCCTGTCACAAAACAAAACAAACTCTTCAATCAGGAGATAAGTAGTGGTACACTTCATGTCCTGTCACAAAACAAAACAAACTCTTCAATCAGGAGATAAGTAGTGGTACACTTCATGTCCTGTCACAAAACAAAACAAACTCTTCAATCAGGAGGTAAGTAGTGGTACACTTCATGTCCTGTCACAAAACAAAACAAACTCTTCAATCAGGAGGTAAGTAGTGGTACACTTCATGTCTGTCACAAAACAAAACAAACTCTTCAATCAGGAGGTAAGTAGTGGTACACTTCATGTCCTGTCACAAAACAAAACAAACTCTTCAATCAGGAGATAAGTAGTGGTACACTTCATGTCCTGTCACAAAACAAAACAAACTCTTCAATCAGGAGATAAGTAGTGGTACACTTCATGTCCTGTCACAAAACAAAACAAACTCTTCAATCAGGAGATAAGTAGTGGTACACTTCATGTCTGTCACAAAACAAAACAAACTCTTCAATCAGGAGATAAGTAGTGGTACACTTCATGTCTGGTCACAAAACAAAACAAACTCTTCAATCAGGAGATAAGTAGTGGTACACTTCATGTCCTGTCACAAAACAAAACAAACTCTTCAATCAGGAGATAAGTAGTGGTACACTTCATGTCCTGTCACAAAACAAAACAAACTCTTCAATCAGGAGATAAGTAGTGGTACACTTCATGTCTGTCACAAAACAAAACAAACTCTTCAATCAGGAGATAAGTAGTGGTACACTTCATGTCCTGTCACAAAACAAAACAAACTCTTCAATCAGGAGATAAGTAGTGGTACACTTCATGTCCTGTCACAAAACAAAACAAACTCTTCAATCAGGAGATAAGTAGTGGTACACTTCATGTCTGTCACAAAACAAAACAAACTCTTCAATCAGGAGATAAGTAGTGGTACACTTCATGTCCTGTCACAAAACAAAACAAACTCTTCAATCAGGAGATAAGTAGTGGTACACTTCATGTCTGTCACAAAACAAAACAAACTCTTCAATCAGGAGATAAGTAGTGGTACACTTCATGTCCTGTCACAAAACAAAACAAACTCTTCAATCAGGAGATAAGTAGTGGTACACTTCATGTCCTGTCACAAAACAAAACAAACTCTTCAATCAGGAGATAAGTAGTGGTACACTTCATGTCCTGTCACAAAACAAAACAAACTCTTCAATCAGGAGATAAGTAGTGGTACACTTCATGTCCTGTCACAAAACAAAACAAACTCTTCAATCAGGAGATAAGTAGTGGTACACTTCATGTCTGTCACAAAACAAAACAAACTCTTCAATCAGGAGATAAGTAGTGGTACACTTCATGTCCTGTCACAAAACAAAACAAACTCTTCAATCAGGAGATAAGTAGTGGTACACTTCATGTCCTGTCACAAAACAAAACAAACTCTTCAATCAGGAGATAAGTAGTGGTACACTTCATGTCCTGTCACAAAACAAAACAAACTCTTCAATCAGGAGATAAGTAGTGGTACACTTCATGTCCTGTCACAAAACAAAACAAACTCTTCAATCAGGAGATAAGTAGTGGTACACTTCATGTCCTGTCACAAAACAAAACAAACTCTTCAATCAGGAGATAAGTAGTGGTACACTTCATGTCTGGTCACAAAACAAAACAAACTCTTCAATCAGGAGATAAGTAGTGGTACACTTCATGTCTGGTCACAAAACAAAACAAACTCTTCAATCAGGAGATAAGTAGTGGTACACTTCATGTCCTGTCACAAAACAAAACAAACTCTTCAATCAGGAGATAAGTAGTGGTACACTTCATGTCCTGTCACAAAACAAAACAAACTCTTCAATCAGGAGATAAGTAGTGGTACACTTCATGTCCTGTCACAAAACAAAACAAACTCTTCAATCAGGAGATAAGTAGTGGTACACTTCATGTCCTGTCACAAAACAAAACAAACTCTTCAATCAGGAGATAAGTAGTGGTACACTTCATGTCCTGTCACAAAACAAAACAAACTCTTCAATCAGGAGGTAAGTAGTGGTACACTTCATGTCCTGTCACAAAACAAAACAAACTCTTCAATCAGGAGATAAGTAGTGGTACACTTCATGTCCTGTCACAAAACAAAACAAACTCTTCAATCAGGAGATAAGTAGTGGTACACTTCATGTCTGTCACAAAACAAAACAAACTCTTCAATCAGGAGATAAGTAGTGGTACACTTCATGTCCTGTCACAAAACAAAACAAACTCTTCAATCAGGAGATAAGTAGTGGTACACTTCATGTCTGTCACAAAACAAAACAAACTCTTCAATCAGGAGATAAGTAGTGGTACACTTCATGTCTGGTCACAAAACAAAACAAACTCTTCAATCAGGAGATAAGTAGTGGTACACTTCATGTCCTGTCACAAAACAAAACAAACTCTTCAATCAGGAGATAAGTAGTGGTACACTTCATGTCCTGTCACAAAACAAAACAAACTCTTCAATCAGGAGATAAGTAGTGGTACACTTCATGTCTGTCACAAAACAAAACAAACTCTTCAATCAGGAGGTAAGTAGTGGTACACTTCATGTCTGTCACAAAACAAAACAAACTCTTCAATCAGGAGATAAGTAGTGGTACACTTCATGTCCTGTCACAAAACAAAACAAACTCTTCAATCAGGAGATAAGTAGTGGTACACTTCATGTCCTGTCACAAAACAAAACAAACTCTTCAATCAGGAGATAAGTAGTGGTACACTTCATGTCTGTCACAAAACAAAACAAACTCTTCAATCAGGAGATAAGTAGTGGTACACTTCATGTCTGTCACAAAACAAAACAAACTCTTCAATCAGGAGATAAGTAGTGGTACACTTCATGTCCTGTCACAAAACAAAACAAACTCTTCAATCAGGAGATAAGTAGTGGTACACTTCATGTCTGTCACAAAACAAAACAAACTCTTCAATCAGGAGATAAGTAGTGGTACACTTCATGTCCTGTCACAAAACAAAACAAAAACAAACTCTTCAATCACAAACTCTTCAATCAGGAGAGTAGTGGTACACTTCATGTCCTGTCACAAAACAAAACAAACTCTTCAATCAGGAGATAAGTAGTGGTACACTTCATGTCTGTCACAAAACAAAACAAACTCTTCAATCAGGAGATAAGTAGTGGTACACTTCATGTCCTGTCACAAAACAAAACAAACTCTTCAATCAGGAGATAAGTAGTGGTACACTTCATGTCTGTCACAAAACAAAACAAACTCTTCAATCAGGAGGTAAGTAGTGGTACACTTCATGTCTGTCACAAAACAAAACAAACTCTTCAATCAGGAGGTAAGTAGTGGTACACTTCATGTCCTGTCACAAAACAAAACAAACTCTTCAATCAGGAGATAAGTAGTGGTACACTTCATGTCTGTCACAAAACAAAACAAACTCTTCAATCAGGAGATAAGTAGTGGTACACTTCATGTCCTGTCACAAAACAAAACAAACTCTTCAATCAGGAGATAAGTAGTGGTACACTTCATGTCTGTCACAAAACAAAACAAACTCTTCAATCAGGAGATAAGTAGTGGTACACTTCATGGTCACAAAACAAAACAAACTCTTCAATCAGGAGATAAGTAGTGGTACACTTCATGTCTGTCACAAAACAAAACAAACTCTTCAATCAGGAGATAAGTAGTGGTACACTTCATGTCTGGTCACAAAACAAAACAAACTCTTCAATCAGGAGATAAGTAGTGGTACACTTCATGTCCTGTCACAAAACAAAACAAACTCTTCAATCAGGAGATAAGTAGTGGTACACTTCATGTCCTGTCACAAAACAAAACAAACTCTTCAATCAGGAGATAAGTAGTGGTACACTTCATGTCCTGTCACAAAACAAAACAAACTCTTCAATCAGGAGATAAGTAGTGGTACACTTCATGTCTGGTCACAAAACAAAACAAACTCTTCAATCAGGAGATAAGTAGTGGTACACTTCATGTCCTGTCACAAAACAAAACAAACTCTTCAATCAGGAGATAAGTAGTGGTACACTTCATGTCCTGTCACAAAACAAAACAAACTCTTCAATCAGGAGGTAAGTAGTGGTACACTTCATGTCCTGGTCACAAAACAAAACAAACTCTTCAATCAGGAGATAAGTAGTGGTACACTTCATGTCCTGTCACAAAACAAAACAAACTCTTCAATCAGGAGGTAAGTAGTGGTACACTTCATGTCCTGTCACAAAACAAAACAAACTCTTCAATCAGGAGATAAGTAGGAGTCACAAAACAAAACAAACTCTTCAATCAGGAGATAAGTAGTGGTACACTTCATGTCTGGTCACAAAACACAAAACAAACTCTTCAATCAGGAGATAAGTAGTGGTACACTTCATGTCTGTCACAAAACAAAACAAACTCTTCAATCAGGAGATAAGTAGTGGTACACTTCATGTCCTGTCACAAAACAAAACAAACTCTTCAATCAGGAGATAAGTAGTGGTACACTTCATGTCCTGTCACAAAACAAAACAAACTCTTCAATCAGGAGATAAGTAGTGGTACACTTCATGTCTGTCACAAAACAAAACAAACTCTTCAATCAGGAGATAAGTAGTGGTACACTTCATGTCCTGTCACAAAACAAAACAAACTCTTCAATCAGGAGATAAGTAGTGGTACACTTCATGTCCTGTCACAAAACAAAACAAACTCTTCAATCAGGAGATAAGTAGTGGTACACTTCATGTCCTGTCACAAAACAAAACAAACTCTTCAATCAGGAGATAAGTAGTGGTACACTTCATGTCTGGTCACAAAACAAAACAAACTCTTCAATCAGGAGATAAGTAGTGGTACACTTCATGTCCTGTCACAAAACAAAACAAACTCTTCAATCAGGAGATAAGTAGTGGTACACTTCATGTCCTGTCACAAAACAAAACAAACTCTTCAATCAGGAGATAAGTAGTGGTACACTTCATGTCCTGTCACAAAACAAAACAAACTCTTCAATCAGGAGATAAGTAGTGGTACACTTCATGTCCTGTCACAAAACAAAACAAACTCTTCAATCAGGAGATAAGTAGTGGTACACTTCATGTCCTGTCACAAAACAAAACAAACTCTTCAATCAGGAGATAAGTAGTGGTACACTTCATGTCTGTCACAAAACAAAACAAACTCTTCAATCAGGAGATAAGTAGTGGTACACTTCATGTCTGGTCACAAAACAAAACAAACTCTTCAATCAGGAGATAAGTAGTGGTACACTTCATGTCCTGTCACAAAACAAAACAAACTCTTCAATCAGGAGATAAGTAGTGGTACACTTCATGTCTGTCACAAAACAAAACAAACTCTTCAATCAGGAGATAAGTAGTGGTACACTTCATGTCCTGTCACAAAACAAAACAAACTCTTCAATCAGGAGATAAGTAGTGGTACACTTCATGTCCTGTCACAAAACAAAACAAACTCTTCAATCAGGAGGTAAGTAAGTAGTGGTACACTTCATGTCCTGTCACAAAACAAAACAAACTCTTCAATCAGGAGATAAGTAGTGGTACACTTCATGTCTGTCACAAAACAAAACAAACTCTTCAATCAGGAGATAAGTAGTGGTACACTTCATGTCTGGTCACAAAACAAAACAAACTCTTCAATCAGGAGATAAGTAGTGGTACACTTCATGTCTGTCACAAAACAAAACAAACTCTTCAATCAGGAGATAAGTAGTGGTACACTTCATGTCCTGTCACAAAACAAAACAAACTCTTCAATCAGGAGATAAGTAGTGGTACACTTCATGTCTGTCACAAAACAAAACAAACTCTTCAATCAGGAGATAAGTAGTGGTACACTTCATGTCCTGTCACAAAACAAAACAAACTCTTCAATCAGGAGATAAGTAGTGGTACACTTCATGTCCTGTCACAAAACAAAACAAACTCTTCAATCAGGAGATAAGTAGTGGTACACTTCATGTCCTGTCACAAAACAAAACAAACTCTTCAATCAGGAGATAAGTAGTGGTACACTTCATGTCCTGTCACAAAACAAAACAAACTCTTCAATCAGGAGATAAGTAGTGGTACACTTCATGTCTGTCACAAAACAAAACAAACTCTTCAATCAGGAGATAAGTAGTGGTACACTTCATGTCCTGTCACAAAACAAAACAAACTCTTCAATCAGGAGATAAGTAGTGGTACACTTCATGTCCTGTCACAAAACAAAACAAACTCTTCAATCAGGAGATAAGTAGTGGTACACTTCATGTCCTGTCACAAAACAAAACAAACTCTTCAATCAGGAGATAAGTAGTGGTACACTTCATGTCCTGTCACAAAACAAAACAAACTCTTCAATCAGGAGGTAAGTAGTGGTACACTTCATGTCCTGTCACAAAACAAAACAAACTCTTCAATCAGGAGATAAGTAGTGGTACACTTCATGTCTGTCACAAAACAAAACAAACTCTTCAATCAGGAGATAAGTAGTGGTACACTTCATGTCCTGTCACAAAACAAAACAAACTCTTCAATCAGGAGATAAGTAGTGGTACACTTCATGTCCTGTCACAAAACAAAACAAACTCTTCAATCAGGAGATAAGTAGTGGTACACTTCATGTCCTGTCACAAAACAAAACAAACTCTTCAATCAGGAGATAAGTAGTGGTACACTTCATGTCTGGTCACAAAACAAAACAAACTCTTCAATCAGGAGATAAGTAGTGGTACACTTCATGTCTGGTCACAAAACAAAACAAACTCTTCAATCAGGAGATAAGTAGTGGTACACTTCATGTCCTGTCACAAAACAAAACAAACTCTTCAATCAGGAGATAAGTAGTGGTACACTTCATGTCCTGTCACAAAACAAAACAAACTCTTCAATCAGGAGATAAGTAGTGGTACACTTCATGTCCTGTCACAAAACAAAACAAACTCTTCAATCAGGAGATAAGTAGTGGTACACTTCATGTCCTGTCACAAAACAAAACAAACTCTTCAATCAGGAGGTAAGTAGTGGTACACTTCATGTCCTGTCACAAAACAAAACAAACTCTTCAATCAGGAGATAAGTAGTGGTACACTTCATGTCTGGTCACAAAACAAAACAAACTCTTCAATCAGGAGATAAGTAGTGGTACACTTCATGTCCTGTCACAAAACAAAACAAACTCTTCAATCAGGAGATAAGTAGTGGTACACTTCATGTCTGGTCACAAAACAAAACAAACTCTTCAATCAGGAGATAAGTAGTGGTACACTTCATGTCTGGTCAATCAGTAGTGGTACACTTCATGTCCTGTCAAAACAAAACAAACTCTTCAATCAGGAGATAAGTAGTGGTACACTTCATGTCTGTCACAAAACAAAACAAACTCTTCAATCAGGAGATAAGTAGTGGTACACTTCATGTCCTGTCACAAAACAAAACAAACTCTTCAATCAGGAGATAAGTAGTGGTACACTTCATGTCCTGTCACAAAACAAAACAAACTCTTCAATCAGGAGATAAGTAGTGGTACACTTCATGTCCTGTCACAAAACAAAACAAACTCTTCAATCAGGAGATAAGTAGTGGTACACTTCATGTCTGTCACAAAACAAAACAAACTCTTCAATCAGGAGATAAGTAGTGGTACACTTCATGTCCTGTCACAAAACAAAACAAACTCTTCAATCAGGAGGTAAGTAGTGGTACACTTCATGTCCTGTCACAAAACAAAACAAACTCTTCAATCAGGAGATAAGTAGTGGTACACTTCATGTCCTGTCACAAAACAAAACAAACTCTTCAATCAGGAGATAAGTAGTGGTACACTTCATGTCCTGTCACAAAACAAAACAAACTCTTCAATCAGGAGATAAGTAGTGGTACACTTCATGTCTGTCACAAAACAAAACAAACTCTTCAATCAGGAGGTAAGTAGTGGTACACTTCATGTCTGTCACAAAACAAAACAAACTCTTCAATCAGGAGATAAGTAGTGGTACACTTCATGTCCTGTCACAAAACAAAACAAACTCTTCAATCAGGAGGTAAGTAGTGGTACACTTCATGTCCTGTCACAAAACAAAACAAACTCTTCAATCAGGAGATAAGTAGTGGTACACTTCATGTCCTGTCACAAAACAAAACAAACTCTTCAATCAGGAGATAAGTAGTGGTACACTTCATGTCTGTCACAAAACAAAACAAACTCTTCAATCAGGAGATAAGTAGTGGTACACTTCATGTCCTGTCACAAAACAAAACAAACTCTTCAATCAGGAGATAAGTAGTGGTACACTTCATGTCCTGTCACAAAACAAAACAAACTCTTCAATCAGGAGATAAGTAGTGGTACACTTCATGTCTGGTCACAAAACAAAACAAACTCTTCAATCAGGAGGTAAGTAGTGGTACACTTCATGTCCTGTCACAGGGAGATAAGTAGTGGTACAAACAAAACAAACTCTTCAATCAGGAGGTAAGTAGTGGTACACTTCATGTCTGGTCACAAAACAAAACAAACTCTTCAATCAGGAGATAAGTAGTGGTACACTTCATGTCTGTCACAAAACAAAACAAACTCTTCAATCAGGAGATAAGTAGTGGTACACTTCATGTCCTGTCACAAAACAAAACAAACTCTTCAATCAGGAGATAAGTAGTGGTACACTTCATGTCCTGTCACAAAACAAAACAAACTCTTCAATCAGGAGATAAGTAGTGGTACACTTCATGTCTGGTCACAAAACAAAACAAACTCTTCAATCAGGAGATAAGTAGTGGTACACTTCATGTCTGTCACAAAACAAAACAAACTCTTCAATCAGGAGATAAGTAGTGGTACACTTCATGTCCTGTCACAAAACAAAACAAACTCTTCAATCAGGAGATAAGTAGTGGTACACTTCATGTCCTGTCACAAAACAAAACAAACTCTTCAATCAGGAGATAAGTAGTGGTACACTTCATGTCCTGTCACAAAACAAAACAAACTCTTCAATCAGGAGATAAGTAGTGGTACACTTCATGTCCTGTCACAAAACAAAACAAACTCTTCAATCAGGAGATAAGTAGTGGTACACTTCATGTCTGTCACAAAACAAAACAAACTCTTCAATCAGGAGATAAGTAGTGGTACACTTCATGTCCTGTCACAAAACAAAACAAACTCTTCAATCAGGAGATAAGTAGTGGTACACTTCATGTCCTGTCACAAAACAAAACAAACTCTTCAATCAGGAGATAAGTAGTGGTACACTTCATGTCCTGTCACAAAACAAAACAAACTCTTCAATCAGGAGATAAGTAGTGGTACACTTCATGTCCTGTCACAAAACAAAACAAACTCTTCAATCAGGAGATAAGTAGTGGTACACTTCATGTCTGTCACAAAACAAAACAAACTCTTCAATCAGGAGATAAGTAGTGGTACACTTCATGTCCTGTCACAAAACAAAACAAACTCTTCAATCAGGAGGTAAGTAGTGGTACACTTCATGTCCTGTCACAAAACAAAACAAACTCTTCAATCAGGAGGTAAGTAGTGGTACACTTCATGTCTGTCACAAAACAAAACAAACTCTTCAATCAGGAGATAAGTAGTGGTACACTTCATGTCTGTCACAAAACAAAACAAACTCTTCAATCAGGAGATAAGTAGTGGTACACTTCATGTCCTGTCACAAAACAAAACAAACTCTTCAATCAGGAGATAAGTAGTGGTACACTTCATGTCCTGTCACAAAACAAAACAAACTCTTCAATCAGGAGGTAAGTAGTGGTACACTTCATGTCTTCATGTCACAAAACAAAACAAACTCTTCAATCAGGAGATAAGTAGTGGTACACTTCATGTCTGTCACAAAACAAAACAAACTCTTCAATCAGGAGATAAGTAGTGGTACACTTCATGTCTGGTCACAAAACAAAACAAACTCTTCAATCAGGAGATAAGTAGTGGTACACTTCATGTCCTGTCACAAAACAAAACAAACTCTTCAATCAGGAGATAAGTAGTGGTACACTTCATGTCTGGTCACAAAACAAAACAAACTCTTCAATCAGGAGATAAGTAGTGGTACACTTCATGTCCTGTCACAAAACAAAACAAACTCTTCAATCAGGAGATAAGTAGTGGTACACTTCATGTCCTGTCACAAAACAAAACAAACTCTTCAATCAGGAGATAAGTAGTGGTACACTTCATGTCCTGTCACAAAACAAAACAAACTCTTCAATCAGGAGATAAGTAGTGGTACACTTCATGTCCTGTCACAAAACAAAACAAACTCTTCAATCAGGAGGTAAGTAGTGGTACACTTCATGTCTGTCACAAAACAAAACAAACTCTTCAATCAGGAGATAAGTAGTGGTACACTTCATGTCCTGTCACAAAACAAAACAAACTCTTCAATCAGGAGATAAGTAGTGGTACACTTCATGTCCTGTCACAAAACAAAACAAACTCTTCAATCAGGAGATAAGTAGTGGTACACTTCATGTCCTGTCACAAAACAAAACAAACTCTTCAATCAGGAGATAAGTAGTGGTACACTTCATGTCCTGTCACAAAACAAAACAAACTCTTCAATCAGGAGATAAGTAGTGGTACACTTCATGTCTGTCACAAAACAAAACAAACTCTTCAATCAGGAGATAAGTAGTGGTACACTTCATGTCTGTCACAAAACAAAACAAACTCTTCAATCAGGAGATAAGTAGTGGTACACTTCATGTCTGGTCACAAAACAAAACAAACTCTTCAATCAGGAGATAAGTAGTGGTACACTTCATGTCCTGTCACAAAACAAAACAAACTCTTCAATCAGGAGATAAGTAGTGGTACACTTCATGTCTGTCACAAAACAAAACAAACTCTTCAATCAGGAGATAAGTAGTGGTACACTTCATGTCCTGTCACAAAACAAAACAAACTCTTCAATCAGGAGATAAGTAGTGGTACACTTCATGTCTGTCACAAAACAAAACAAACTCTTCAATCAGGAGATAAGTAGTGGTACACTTCATGTCCTGTCACAAAACAAAACAAACTCTTCAATCAGGAGGTAAGTAGTGGTACACTTCATGTCCTGTCACAAAACAAAACAAACTCTTCAATCAGGAGATAAGTAGTGGTACACTTCATGTCCTGTCACAAAACAAAACAAACTCTTCAATCAGGAGATAAGTAGTGGTACACTTCATGTCTGGTCACAAAACAAAACAAACTCTTCAATCAGGAGGTAAGTAGTGGTACACTTCATGTCTGTCACAAAACAAAACAAACTCTTCAATCAGGAGATAAGTAGTGGTACACTTCATGTCCTGTCACAAAACAAAACAAACTCTTCAATCAGGAGATAAGTAGTGGTACACTTCATGTCCTGTCACAAAACAAAACAAACTCTTCAATCAGGAGATAAGTAGTGGTACACTTCATGTCTGTCACAAAACAAAACAAACTCTTCAATCAGGAGGTAAGTAGTGGTACACTTCATGTCCTGTCACAAAACAAAACAAACTCTTCAATCAGGAGGTAAGTAGTGGTACACTTCATGTCCTGTCACAAAACAAAACAAACTCTTCAATCAGGAGATAAGTAGTGGTACACTTCATGTCCTGTCACAAAACAAAACAAACTCTTCAATCAGGAGATAAGTAGTGGTACACTTCATGTCTGTCACAAAACAAAACAAACTCTTCAATCAGGAGATAAGTAGTGGTACACTTCATGTCTGTCACAAAACAAAACAAACTCTTCAATCAGGAGATAAGTAGTGGTACACTTCATGTCTGGTCACAAAACAAAACAAACTCTTCAATCAGGAGATAAGTAGTGGTACACTTCATGTCCTGTCATACCACAAAACAAAACAAACTCTTCAATCAGGAGATAAGTAGTGGTACACTTCATGTCCTGTCACAAAACAAAACAAACTCTTCAATCAGGAGATAAGTAGTGGTACACTTCATGTCCTGTCACAAAACAAAACAAACTCTTCAATCAGGAGATAAGTAGTGGTACACTTCATGTCTGTCACAAAACAAAACAAACTCTTCAATCAGGAGATAAGTAGTGGTACACTTCATGTCCTGTCACAAAACAAAACAAACTCTTCAATCAGGAGATAAGTAGTGGTACACTTCATGTCCTGTCACAAAACAAAACAAACTCTTCAATCAGGAGATAAGTAGTGGTACACTTCATGTCCTGTCACAAAACAAAACAAACTCTTCAATCAGGAGGTAAGTAGTGGTACACTTCATGTCTGTCACAAAACAAAACAAACTCTTCAATCAGGAGATAAGTAGTGGTACACTTCATGTCTGGTCACAAAACAAAACAAACTCTTCAATCAGGAGATAAGTAGTGGTACACTTCATGTCTGTCACAAAACAAAACAAACTCTTCAATCAGGAGATAAGTAGTGGTACACTTCATGTCCTGTCACAAAACAAAACAAACTCTTCAATCAGGAGATAAGTAGTGGTACACTTCATGTCCTGTCACAAAACAAAACAAACTCTTCAATCAGGAGATAAGTAGTGGTACACTTCATGTCCTGTCACAAAACAAAACAAACTCTTCAATCAGGAGATAAGTAGTGGTACACTTCATGTCTGTCACAAAACAAAACAAACTCTTCAATCAGGAGATAAGTAGTGGTACACTTCATGTCCTGTCACAAAACAAAACAAACTCTTCAATCAGGAGAGAAGTAGTGGTACACTTCATGTCCTGTCACAAAACAAAACAAACTCTTCAATCAGGAGATAAGTAGTGGTACACTTCATATCCTGTCACAAAACAAAACAAACTCTTCAATCAGGAGATAAGTAGTGGTACACTTCATGTCCTGTCACAAAACAAAACAAACTCTTCAATCAGGAGGTAAGTAGTGGTACACTTCATGTCCTGTCACAAAACAAAACAAACTCTTCAATCAGGAGATAAGTAGTGGTACACTTCATGTCCTGTCACAAAACAAAACAAACTCTTCAATCAGGAGATAAGTAGTGGTACACTTCATGTCTGTCACAAAACAAAACAAACTCTTCAATCAGGAGATAAGTAGTGGTACACTTCATGTCTGTCACAAAACAAAACAAACTCTTCAATCAGGAGATAAGTAGTGGTACACTTCATGTCCTGTCACAAAACAAAACAAACTCTTCAATCAGGAGATAAGTAGTGGTACACTTCATGTCCTGTCACAAAACAAAACAAACTCTTCAATCAGGAGATAAGTAGTGGTACACTTCATGTCTGGTCACAAAACAAAACAAACTCTTCAATCAGGAGATAAGTAGTGGTACACTTCATGTCCTGTCACAAAACAAAACAAACTCTTCAATCAGGAGATAAGTAGTGGTACACTTCATGTCTGTCACAAAACAAAACAAACTCTTCAATCAGGAGATAAGTAGTGGTACACTTCATGTCCTGTCACAAAACAAAACAAACTCTTCAATCAGGAGGTAAGTAGTGGTACACTTCATGTCCTGTCACAAAACAAAACAAACTCTTCAATCAGGAGATAAGTAGTGGTACACTTCATGTCCTGTCACAAAACAAAACAAACTCTTCAATCAGGAGATAAGTAGTGGTACACTTCATGTCCTGTCACAAAACAAAACAAACTCTTCAATCAGGAGATAAGTAGTGGTACACTTCATGTCTGTCACAAAACAAAACAAACTCTTCAATCAGGAGATAAGTAGTGGTACACTTCATGTCCTGTCACAAAACAAAACAAACTCTTCAATCAGGAGGTAAGTAGTGGTACACTTCATGTCTGTCACAAAACAAAACAAACTCTTCAATCAGGAGATAAGTAGTGGTACACTTCATGTCCTGTCACAAAACAAAACAAACTCTTCAATCAGGAGGTAAGTAGTGGTACACTTCATGTCTGTCACAAAACAAAACAAACTCTTCAATCAGGAGGTAAGTAGTGGTACACTTCATGTCCTGTCACAAAACAAAACAAACTCTTCAATCAGGAGATAAGTAGTGGTACACTTCATGTCCTGTCACAAAACAAAACAAACTCTTCAATCAGGAGTAAGTAGTGGTACACTTCATGTCCTGTCACAAAACAAAACAAACTCTTCAATCAGGAGATAAGTAGTGGTACACTTCATGTCCTGTCACAAAACAAAACAAACTCTTCAATCAGGAGATAAGTAGTGGTACACTTCATGTCCTGTCACAAAACAAAACAAACTCTTCAATCAGGAGGTAAGTAGTGGTACACTTCATGTCTGGTCACAAAACAAAACAAACTCTTCAATCAGGAGATAAGTAGTGGTACACTTC